>NC_043014.1:3216388-3233888 GCF_006345805.1 Octopus sinensis
GCATGTGTGTGTGTATGTGTGTGTGTGCGTGTGTGTGTGTGTTGTGTGTGTGTGTGTGTGTGGCGCGTGTGTGTGTGTGTGTGCGTGTGTGTGTGTGTGCGTGTGTGTGTGTGTGTGTGTGTGTGTTGTTGTTGTTGTTGTTGTTTGTTCCTTCTCGAGCCATGCCTGGTTCATAGGGCCGGTTTCCCAGTTTCATTGGCGTAGAAATTCCCCACCTAGACGGGACGCCAGTCCATTGCAGCGTTACTCATTTTTGCCAGCTGAGTGGATTGGAGAAAGGTGAAAATGAAGTGTTTTGCTCAAGAACACAATGCATCCCACCTGGACAGGACACCGGTCCATCGCAGATGAGCTGCAAGTTGCAGGTGGAAAGAGTGAGAGATAGTTGTGGCAAAAGAGTCAGCAGAAGTTTGCCATTACCTTCTGCCAGAGCCACATGGAGCTTAGGTGTTTCGCTCATAAACAGACACATCGCCCGGTCTGAGATTCGAACCCACAATCCCTCGACCAAAGGTCTTGGTTTTCTTACTTTTCGTTTCTTTCATCCTGTTCCACTTCTAGCACCAACCTTCTTCCCATTTATTTTCTTCTCATTTTTTCTCATAGACCAGTGTCCTAGCTTTTTGAATGCATCTAGGGATATGCACTAAACCTGAAAGACTGCTTAGACATACATGGGCTGTTATATAAATTCAGCCAAATTATTGTATCACTAAAGCATGAAACTGTTAGTAGCTCTTTTGAAAATTATATATCTTAATATATATATATATTTACATATCATCATCATTGTTTAATGTCTGCTTTCCATGCTAGCATGAATTGGACAGTTTGACTGAGGACTGGCAAGCCAGAAGGCTGCACCAGGCTCCATTCTGATCTGGCAATGTTTCTACAGCTGGATGCCCTTCCTAACATCAACCACTCCAAGAGTGTAGTAGGTGATTTTACATGTACAGGTGGTACTGGCCACAACCATGCTCAAATGGTGCCTTTTACGTGCCACTGGCATGAGACCAGTCATCATCATCATCATTCTCCTCTTCTGTTCTCTTCCTCCTCATCATCACCATGCCCCTCCTGCTTCTCCTCTTCCTCACCCCCATCCCCTCCTTCTGCTCCTCTTCCTCATCTCCTCCTCCTCATCCTCCTCTTTGTCATCACCATCATCACCATCATCACCATCATCATCATTATTGTTGTTATCGTTATCTTATCATTATTGTTATTGCTGCTGTCGTCATCATCATCAACCATGACTATATTTCTATCAAACTGTTGACCCTCGTATCCCATCCAACCTCACAAATTCACTTCCCCTTCCACCCTTACCCCGTATTCACCCATCTCTTCTTCCCCTGCATACACCCCCCCGACACACACACAGAGTCACATGTGCCATTTCAAGTGTACATACACAAAACTTACAAAAATTAAAAGCCAAAAAGATGAGTCTTGAGAATTGTGCTTCTTCTTCTTCTTCATCATCATCATCATCATCATCATCTATTTCATTAAATCTAATTATTTCACTAAATATAATTATTTATAAAACAATTAATGAAGTTTTAAAAAGAAAATATATTGCAATAAGGGCCCCACCCACTGTATTGTTTTTAACACTTTTTTCCCCAAAATTTCTTCAGATCTCTGTTTATATGCACTTGTAATTACTTTGAACAATTAATTACTAATTTAGATAAAGAAATAAAAATAGGGTGTTTCTAAAATGCACAATTAGATGAAAAGAGAGACTTTAAATAATATGAAATTAATAAAGATATATTCCAGTAGAATGGTCTTTTTTTAAATGATTCAGGTCATGCTGAGCCCTTCAGAAGGTCACACCAGACCCTCTTGAAGGTCACACTGAGCCCTTCAGAACACCATATCAAACCCTTCAGAAGGTCAAGTTGAGTCCTTCAGAATACCACATGAAACCCTTCAGGTCACACCAGACCTTCCAGAAGGGCATACTGAGCCCTTTAGAAAGTCACACCAAACCCTTCAGGTCACACCTGACCCTCCAGAATTTCATACTGAACTCTTTAGAAGACCACACCAAACCCTTCAGAAGGTCACACTTAACCCTTAGAAAGCCTAACATGTTCCTTCAGAAGTCCATTCTGAATCATCCAGAGGACCTTACTTATTCTGCTCTCAGCTACCCAGTCCTTTGGAGCACTGCCCTTCTTCTGTACTCGTCTACTCAATCCTATGAAGAACTGACTTTGTTTCATCTCAGTTACCCTGCCATATGGAGCAATGTTCTTTTCTGCTTTCTAGTATCCTACTCTACAGGGCACTGCCCTTGTCTACTATCAGCTACTTAACCCTATATAGAGCACTGCCCTTGCACGCTCTCTGCTACCATAGACCATGTATGATGTGGACTACTAAGCCCCACTGAACACAGCCCTTGAGTATTGTCTACAAGCCAAACCCCTGCTGGTCAAAAGACTGTGCAGACTTCGATGGAAAGGCAAAGAGTTTTTTTTATTTTTTTATTTTTATTTTATCTAGTTTCAGCTCATGAGCTGTGGCCATGCTGGGGCACCGCCAGTTGTGCGGAGATGTGGAGAAACTGCTGTAAGACCACTTTGCTTGCTTTAAAGAAACAAACAAAAGACAAAAACAAGAAGACCATAATAAATCACCCACCGTCCACAATAACCACAAGAGAAAGAAAGAGGGAGAAAGAGAGAGAGAGAGAGAGAGAGAGGAGAGAGAGAGAGGGAGAGAGAGAGAGGAGAGAGAAAGAGAGAGAGAGAGAGAGAGAGAGGGGAGAGAGGGAGAGGGAGAGAGAGGGAGAGAGAGAGAGAGAGGGGAGGAGAGAGAGAGGGAGAGAGAGAGAGAGGGGGAGGGGGGGAACAGTTTGGTTACTTGGTTGTCTTTGCCAAATAGAAACCACAGTAAAATTTTTCATAATGGACTTGGTTGAAAGCCAAATCAGCAATTAAGTTTATAATTTTTCCGACTATTAACCTCATATTTTAAATATATACTTAGATACGTATACACACTTTAAATATATTTAGAAATGTGGAGTCACCTGGTCTAGTGGTCAGGGTGGTCATTTTGTGGTCATCACATCATAAGTTTAATCTTTGGACCTTGAACAAGGTTCTTCATTTCACTTTAGTCTAGGCTACTCAACGGAACATGAGTGCCTGCTGAGTACCATTATGGACCTCTCTGCAGATGTTACATCTTCAATATTCTTCTGAGTTGAGGACAGCAGGGTCGAAAAAGTGACAATGTCGGTTAATGACTACACAGGCACCTGAAACAATGAGTGAAAGAATGGTATCAAGTTATACTGACAATCTACTTCTTGGGTTCAGTTCTTGGCCAAGTTTCTTTACATGGATTGATTTCTCTTAGACAGGACATGCATACTCCATAGAGAAATAGCACAAGGCCAGACCAGTAGGTCTTAATGTGTGTGCTGTGACTCTCCATTTGCTTGTGATGATCATGGTTCTTTTTATATTTAGTGAGACATGGCTCAGTGATTATATATTTATATAGGTAGATAGATATACACACATATATACATGTATGTATTTATATATCTATACATATATATATATATTTATGTATATATATGTGTATATATATATATATATATATAATATATATATATATAAAAAAGATGACCATCCCGAAATATAACAATATCTCTTTCAACACACAATTTGATATAAGGAATCTTGCTAAACAAATACATAAACATTTTATATTGGAAGGACTGGAAGAACGGTGGTAGCAGGGAAGTGTATCAGACTGCAAGAAGGGAAGCTAGGAGGCAGGTGTATTTAGCCAGAGGGGAAGCAGATAAGAAAAATTTGCCAATGTCCTGCGCCGTGGGGATGAAAGACTTGAGGTATTTTGTATAGCAAGACAGTGTGTGAGAGAGAATCGTGACGTGGTAGGAGAAAAATGTGTTCGCACAGATGACGGCTCACTTGCGTTAAATGAGGATGCAAAGAGAGAGGTTTGGAGACGCCACTATGAAAGGTTGCTGAATGAGGAAAATGAATGGGATAAAGAGAGTCTGCCGAATGTTGACCCAACAGAGGGACCAGCAATCCGAGTTGACAGTTCCGTAGTAGTTAAAGCAATTACAAGCATGAAAACAGGGAAAGCCCCAGGCCCATCAGGAATTACTGCAGAGATGCTCAAAATATCTGGTAGTGTCGGCTATAGCCTAGTCACCCGTATAGTTAACCAGGTGATACACGAAGGAGTCATACCCAATGACTGGTGTAGCAGCATAATAGTCAACTGCTACAAAGGTAAAGGTGACACCCTAGATACAAATAACTACAGGGGTATCAAGCTGCTGCATCAGGTAATGAAGGTTACGGAGAGGGTTATAGCCCAACTAATTAGAGAGAGAATTAGCTTAGACCAGATGCAGTTTGGGTTCGTGCCAGGGAAAAGTACTACTGATGCTATCTTCCTGGTAAGACAGCTGCAGGAGAAATACCTAGCCAAAGACAAGCCCCTGTACCTGACTTTTGTTGACATGGAGAAAGCCTTCAACAGGGTCCCCCAATCCCTCATCTGGTGGTCAATGAGGAAACTAGGGATAGATGAATGGTTAGTGAGAGCTGTACAAGCCATGTACAGAGACGCTGCTAGTAAGGTGAGGGTTGGCATCGAGTACAGTGAAGAATTCAGGGTAGAGGTTGGGGTCCACCAAGGTTCAGTTCTCAGTCCCCTCCTATTTATCATAGTCCTCCAGGCAATAACGGAGGAATTCAAGACAGGATGCTCCTAGGAGCTCCTCTATGCTGATGACCTTGCTCTAATTGCTGAGTCTCTATCAGAACTGGAGGAGAAGTTTCAGGTGTGGAAGCAAGGTTTAGAATCGAAGGGCCTTAGGATCAACCTAGCCAAAACCAAAGTCCTAATAAGTAGGAAGGTAGACCAATCACAAACGCCTTCAGGTAGATGGCCCTGCTCGATCTGTAGAAAAGGCGTAGGTAGAAACTTTATAAGATGCACCAAATGTAAACTATGGACACATAAGAGATGTAGTAATGTCAAAGGAAGACTAACTAGGAAAATAGTTTTTATCTGTGGCAGATGCTCAGGAGCAATAAACTCTGAAAATATGCAGAGACCAACTTCTATCACGTTCCAGGGAGAAAAACTAGAAGTAGTTGATAGCTTCCGCTACCTAGGTGACCAAGTCAGTAGCGGGGGCGGGTGTGCTGAAAGTGTAACTGCTAGAGTAAGAATAGCCCGGGCAAAGTTTAGAGAGCTCTTACACCTGCTGGTGACAAAAGGCCTCTCGCTCAAAGTAAAAGGCAGACTGTATGGTGCATGTGTACGTACAGCCATGCTACATGGTAGTGAAACTTGGGCTGTGACTGCTGAGGATTTGCGTAAGCTCGCAAGAAATTAAGCTAGTATGCTTCGATGGATGTGTAATGTCAGTGTTCATAATCAACAGAGTGTAAGTACCTTGAGAGAAAAGTTGGACCTAAGAAGCATCAGTTGTTGTGTGCAAACCAAATCAAATCAGATATCAGAAAGCAGAACCAAAATTGAGGTCGATCAACATCAGTGGAAATTGCAGCTGTGGTTAAGCGAACCATCCGATCGTGGTCGTTGCCGGCGCCACCCTGTCTGGCCTCCATGCCGGTGGGACGTAAAAGCACCATCCATTCGTGTCCGCTGCTAGCCTCGCCTGGCCCCGTGCCAGTGGCATGTAAAAGCACCATCTGCTCGTGTCCGTTGCCAGCCTCGCGTGGCCCCCGTGCCGGTGGCACGTAAAAGCACTATCCGTTCGTGGCCGTTTGCCAGCTCCGTCTGGCACCTGTGCGGGTGGCATGTAAAAAGCACCCACTACACTCACGGAGTGGTTGGCGTTAGGAAGGGCATCCAGCCGTAGAAACACTGCCAGATCTGACTGGGCCTGATGAAGCCTTCCGGCTTCACAGACCCCAGTTGAACCGTCCAACCCATGCTAGCATGGAAAGCAGACGCTAAATGATGATGATGATGATGATGTATATATATGTATATGTATATATCACGTGATCACGTGACCAACCAGGCTATCAGATCTTGTTACACAACGCTGGTCACAATGCGCTTCGCATTGTTTTAGCCTTCAAATGACGCCACCCCACTGGCTAAGTGAGCAGGCCAACAGAAGTGAGAGAAAGTTGTGGCAAAAGAGTACAGCAGGAATCGCCACCACCCCCTGCCGGAGCCTCGTGGAGCTTTAGGTGTTTTCGCTCAATAAACACTCACAACGCCCGGTCTTGGGATCGAAACCGCGATCCTACGACTGCGAGTCCGCTGCCCTAACCACTGGGTCATTGCGCCTCACATATATTTATATATACATATATATATATATATACATATATATATTATATATATTATATAAATATATATATATATATATATATATATGTATATATATATATATATATATGTATATATATATGATAGTTGATGTTTTATTGATTTAAGTATGTTTCTCCATTTTCTAATTTTGTATATATATATATATATATACTCTTTACTATTTTACCTGTTTCAGTCATTTGACTGTGGCCATGCTGGAGCACCGCCTTTAGTCAAGCAAATCGACCCCGGGACTTATTCTTTGTAAGCCCAGTACTTATTCTATCGGTCTCTTTTGCCGAACCGCTAAGTGATGGGGACGTAAACACACCAGCATCAGTTGTCAAGCAATGCTAGGGGGACAAACACAGACACACAAACACACACACATATATATACATATATACGACAGGCTTCTTTCAGTTTCCGTCTACCAAATCCACTCACAAGGCATTGGTCGGCCCGAGGCTATAGTAGAAGACACTTGCCCAAGGTGCCATGCAGTGGGACTGAACCCAGAACCATGTGGTTGGTAAACAAGCTACTTACCACACAGCCACTCATATATATATATACATACACATACACATACATTAAGGTTTGTTTTTATATCAAGGTGTAATAATAATTTTACTGGAGGATTACTCCATACTTTTTGTAGAGTATATATTTATCATTCTTTTACAAGAATAGTGTTGATAGTGACTTCGCAGTTTCAGCCTGATTAGTCTTCATTGAATTATGGTACAGTCGAGTTCATCTTAGCTTTATGTAACATCTCTGTTAAGTTTTAACTTTCTGGAGGTATGTGGAGCTGTGTTGAATCATAATTATGTTGTGATGGAAAGGTATAATGGAAGACTTTTATTGATTAAATTTGGAGTTGTGTTATTGTTCAGGATTCACTCATGCATGTAGAACTTTGTTATCAGGTGTGTCTAATTTAACAAAGTTCTACACGCATGGATGGATTCTGAACAATAACACAACACCAAATTTAATCAATAAAAATCTTTCATAACACCTTTCCATCACAACCTCACCTACAATCTGACTATCTTTCAACAGAGCCTCCCCCTCTACCCCCAGGAAGTTTTCACTTAACAGAGACTATGTAAAACGAAGATGAACTGAAATGTACCAAAGTTTGCTGAAGGCTAATGAGGCCAAAATTTCGAAGTCCCATACATATACTCCATAGGCGCAGGAGTGGTTGTGTGGTAAGTAGCTTGCTAACCAACCACATGGTTCCAGGTTCAGTCCCACTGCATAGCACTTTGGGTAAGTGTCTTCTACTATAGCCTCGGGCCGACCAAAGCCTTGTGAGTGGATTTGGTAGGCGGAAACTGAAAGAAGCCCGTCGTATATATGTATATATGTACATATATATATGCAGGCGTGTGTTTGTGTGTCTGTGTTTGTCCCCTAGCATTGCTTGACAACCGATGACAATGATGAGGATGATGATGATGATGGTGACGACAACAATGATGATGATGATGATGGTGATGATGATGATGGTGGTGGTGATGATGATGATGGTGATGATGATGACAGTGATGATGAGGAGGACGATGAGGACGATGATGATGATGATGATGAAAATGACGGTGGTGATGATGATGATTGTGATGCTGGTGACGATTATCATGATGATGATGATGATGATGATGATGATGATGATGATCTTGATGATAATGGTGCTTGTGCTTGTGCAGGTGGTGGTGGTGGAGGCGATGATGATACTGATGACGATTTTAATGTAACCGATGACAACAGCAGTGGTGACGGTCAGTGAACTGCAGCCATGCTGGAACAAGGCCTTGGAGGGTCTGGTTGATCAAATTGCCCCAGGGTTTATTTCATATCTAGCTCTCATTCTCTCAATCGCTTTTTGCTGATCTGCTAAGTTACACAAGCAGTGACAGAGAAATATGAGAGCATTTACGTGCCCTTACACACACACACACACACATGCCTCTGTGTGTGGGGTGTGGGTGTGTGGGTTTGGATCAGACTGTGTTTATGCATGTGGGTGTGTGTCTTTGTGTCTGTGTGCGGGCATGTGTATGTATGTGTGTGTTTGTGTGTGTGTGTGTGTGCCTGTGTGTGTATGTGTTTGTGTGTGTTTGTGTGTGTTCGTGTGTGTGTGTGTGTGAGTGCCTGTGTGTATGTATCTCTGTTTAAATGTGTTACCACAATGTTTGAATATGGTTATATATATATATATATGGTTTTATATGTATGTGTGTGTCTACACTTGCACACAAACACACACACACACACACAACACACACACACACACACACACACACACACACACATAAGGGGCTGCTGTGAAGTTCCAGGCTTCAGGTAAAAGAAAATACAGGAGGATCAATTAATTAAGGTTTCATTAAACATATTCCCCCTCTCAGATTCACACACTAATTATAGCGGTCCTTCAGGTTTTCTAAGCCCTGTAAAAGAACCCGGAAGGTTAGGTCTCCAACCAGGCCTTTCATGATACCCTTAAAGCCTTGAACTTTCCAGCAACCCCTCATATGTATTGAGAACAATTTTTCTTAGTGGTCAGACCATATGGGGTCTACATTTAGCATATTAGGAGTCCACCTAGTGGTTATTCCTCTTATTTGTACCTCGTGTGTACCGTTGGCGATTTTTTTTCCTCTGTCTTCCCTTCTCTGGATCTTTCCTTTTCCTATGTTTCTGACGAAGAGTTCCGCTCGAAACGTTAAACCCTCCTTCTTCCCTTCTTTCCTGAGTGTCCAATAATACTTTATTTGTTCCACGTCCTCGTGTTGTGTTTTTTTGTGCTTTCTTGTTTGGATTAACTTTATATATATATATATATATGAAAGAATGGAGTTGAACGACGAATTAACAAAATTCCTTTATTTTCGAAATATGTTTTGAAGGCTGCATATTCCTAGTTGTGTCTTCTCTGATGTGAATTTGCTACCCAGGTATTGGTTAACCGAATTATCCATAACAAGATAATTCATTCAACTACTCAAATATATATATATATATATATATATATATATATATATATTTATATATGTACATACAAAAAAGAGGAATGACCAGTAGGTGGACTCCTAATATGCTAAATGTAGACCCCATATGTATCTTGCTCACTTTACATTCTGGCTTTTGCTGAATTTTCTTGAGAACAATTTTTTCTTAGTGGTCAGACCATATGGGGTCTACATTTAGCATATTAAGAGTCCACCTAGTGGTCATTCCTCTTATTCGTATGTAATATAATTTTCTGAATCTTCAGATTTTCTCCAATATGCTAGGCCACTGGTTTAAATTGACATTAATCTAATTAATATCAATTTTTTACCCTTATTATTTAAATATATATATATATATATATTGAGCTCTTATGAATATATATGTAAACAGTATGTTTTTGTACACATGTGTGTTTGTTTAAATCTAGGTATATTTACTTAAGTATGTTTGCATGGGTGTGTTTGTGTATATGTGGGTGAACGTCTGAGTAGAGGAATGTATGCATATGCATATATAAGTACATACATATATACACACACATGCACACACACACACACACACATATATATATATTTCTTTCATACCCACAAGGGGCTAAACATAGAGGAGACAAAGGAAGAACAGACAAAGGGATTAAGTCGATTACATCGACCCAGTACTTAATTTATCGACCCCGAGAGGATGAAAGGCAAAGTCGACCTCGGCGGAATTTGAACTCAGAACATAACGACAGACGAAATACCACGAAGCATTTGGCCCGGTGTGCTAACGTTTCTGCCAGCTCGCATGTGTGCTTGCTTAGATATCAACATGTATGCTTATATTTTATATATATATATACACACAAATATATATATGTATATCTATATGTGTGTTTGTGTGTGTATATATATATACATAAACATACACATGCACATATATATATATATATGGATGTGTATGTATGAGTGTATGTGTGTGTATGTGTATCTGTCTATATACACACTATGTGTGGTTCCATATGCATGCATGTATGATTATGTGTGTGTGTGTGTACCTGTATGAGTGTGTATGCGTGTGTGTGCATGCATGCATATGTATATGTACAGATGTATGTATATGGTATGTGTATGCATCTGTGTGTGTGTGTGTGTTGTGTACATGTATGAGTGTGTACATGTATGAGTGTGTATGCGTGTGTGTGTATGCATGCATATGTATATGTACAGATGTTTGTATATGGTATGTGTGTGTGTACCTGTATGAGTGTGTATGCATGTGTGTGTGTGTACGTGTGTGTACATGTGTGTACGTGTGTGTGTGTGTGTGTTTTGTCCATCCAGCAAAGAGCGGTGTAGCTTGTGTTGTATGAAAACGGCTGCGATCGACGACCAGGTTCGGGAGGAAGAAGAAGAAGAAGAAGAAGAGGAGGAGGAAGAGGAAGGAAAAAAAAAAACAAGAATCAGATAAAACGAGGGGAAAACGATCGTTAACAATAACAACAACAACATCAGTAACAACAACAACAATAAGGAATAGGAAGAAGAAGAAGAAGAAGAAGGAGGCAGTAAATGATGAAGAGATGAGACCATCTGGCAGAGGTAGGAACCAAAGGAAAATATCCTTTTGTAGTGTTTACTTATAAACCCTTTTGTTTTTTGTGAAGTCTCGTCACAGGTAAATTGTTGTTGTTGCTGCTGTTGTTGTTGTTGTCGCTGGTGTTTATGCTGCTGTTGTTGCTGTTGTTGTTGTTGTTGTCAGCGTCATCGTCATTGGCATCGTTATCGTTCACGCCGCCGTCCTCATCGTTGTCGTAAGGCATCATCATCATCACCATCATCATCATCATCATCATCATCAACATCATCATATCCGTTGTCATCGCCATCATCATCATCATCATAGTCATCACACCCGTTGTCGTTGTCATCATCATCATCATCGCCACTGCCGCCACCATCATCGCCAACGTCACCACGACCCTCATCATCACCCGTCCTCGTCAGCATCATCGTTGTCATCACCATCACCATCATCATCATCATCATCATCATCATCATCATCATCATATACATCATCATCATTACCACTATCACTGTCACCACCACCACCACCAACAACAACAACAACACCATCATCATCATCATAATCATCGTCGTCGTCATCATCATCATCATCATCATCCTCTTCACCTTTAACACTACAACCAGCCCTGTATCCTTCCACATTACGATTATTACCATCTTCCATCATTACTAAGCCACCATTTTTATCATCATCATCATCATCATCATCATAAGCATCCTTCTCCTTGTACCTCTGCTCCTCCTCCTCTTCCTTTTCTTCTTCCTTCTCCTCCCTCTCTCCCATAGTTCTCCTCCTCTTCCTCCTCTTCCTCTTCCTCCTCCTCATTGCCATCAACCCCTGCCAATTACTTCAGCTTCCTTCTTCCAACTCTTTCCTTCACACTTCTCTTATTCCCATCAATCCCAGTTAATATCATTGTTGTCCACCACCTCCTCCTCATCACCATCATCATCATCATCATCATCATCATCATCATCATCATCATCGTCATCATCACTGTCATCATCATCACCACCACCACCGCCACTATGATGATGATGATCATCATCATCACCATCATCATCATCATCATCATCATCCCATTCTTCTTTCACCTTCTCTCTCATTCTCATCACAGTTGCAATAATCCCCATCACCACCACCATCATCATCATCATCCTCATCATCATCATCACCATCATCATCATCATCATCACCATCATCACCACCACATTCATCATCATCATCATCACTATTATCACGGCCATCACCTCTGCTACCACCACCACACCACCACCACCACCACCATTGTCATTACTGCTGCTACTGTTTGTCTCCATCACTGAAAATGCTGTTTTCTCTCATCGTCAGCAAATATGGCAATCTGCTGCTGCTGCTGCCACTAATGCTACTGTTGTTGCAACTGCTGCTGCTGCTGCTACATGTTTATCAGTGGCATCACGTGCTTCTCTGGCTTACAGCAGCAGCAGCAGCACTATCGTTAGTAGTAGTAGCGACAGCAGCAATAGTAGCGTCTGCAAGTAACTGCAGTGGCATCAGCGTTAGCGCCACCTGCAACAATGTGTGCAGCAGGGCAGCAAATATTGCAACAGCGTGTACAACGACATCGACATACCTGCAACCACTGCTAACAACAACAACGACGACGATGACGACGACTGCTGCTGCACATAAAAATTGTGTAAAGTGCAGAAAATATTGCGACAGTAACTATAGCACCATGATCCTCTTAGAACAACAACATCCGCAGCAGTGGAAATGCAATGGCCCAATGGTTAGGGCAGCGGACTCGCGGTCGGAGGATTGTGGTTTCGATTCCCAGACTGGGCGTTGTGAGTGTTTATTGAGCGAAAACACCTAAAGCTCCACGAGGCTCCGGCAGCGGGTGGTGGCGACCCCTGTTGTACTCTTTTGCTCCAACTTTCTCTCACTCTTTCTTGTCCCCGACTTCCTACGCAGCCGCTGAGCCTGGATGCATATTCAGCCATCCGTCGATGCTCTCGGTGTCGGGGGTTGACCTGCTTTCTCTCTTGCAGGTCTTATGAATAGCAAAGGACCACGTTTCAGACTTCTCCCATCTTGCGAGCTCTGGGACAGAAGACCGTTCACTCAACAGCAACAGCAATAGCAGGAGGCACAATGGCCCAGTGGTTAGGGCAGCAGACACGCAGTCAGAGGATCGCGGTTTCGATTCCCAGACCAGGCGTTGTGTGTGTTTATTGAGTGAAAACACCTAAAGCTCCACGAGGCTCTGGCAGGGGGTTGTACAACCCCTGTCATACTCTTTCGCTCCAACTTTCTCTCACTCTTTCTTCCTGTTTCTTGTCCTCCCCGACTTCCTACGCAACCGCTGAGCCTGGATGCGCATTCATCCATCCGTTGATGCTCTCGGTGTCGGGGGTTGACCTGCTTTCTCTCTTCTACGGGTCTTACGAATAGAAAGGACCACGTTTCGGACTTCTCCCATCTTGCGAGCTCTGGGACGAAGACCGTTCACTCAACAGCAACAGCTGCAAGATTAGCTGCAACAGTTAGTAACTACTGCAAGGAGGGTGATGTCTTTGTACCTGCATCTCAAGGGCCAGCAGATATCGTTAATAACCATAAGTGAAGGGCCAAGTTGTTCACCCTACTGAATCATCTAGGATCCAAGCCTGGGTTGTATGATACAGAGGGCTGGTTGTTGCCCTGCCCAATATGACCCTTCCATCTCCATGTCAGAGTGGGATCCAAAGGTAGATTTTTCTGTAGCCGGGTGCCTTTCCTGTCATCAACCCTCACCTGTTTCCAAGCAAGCCAATGTTGTTTCCCATGGCCAGACATGTTTTCACGGAAGGCTGAAAACAAACAACATTGCTTCAGTGACACTAACACACACATGCACATATACAAACATAAATACATAGATATATACGTGTGTATGTGTTTACATACATACATACATACACACACATATATATATATATACAGAGAGAGAGAGAGAGAGAGAAATGTACTTGCATAGCGAGTGACTTGATCTGAGATCGTGTGCTGGAACGAAAACAATTGTAGTGTGGAAGGTGTCTATAAGCCATTTAAGAAACACATAAAACCGTTAGATTCACTTCAACATTTAAATTTAATTTGTCAAAATATTTTCGTTGCTTTGAGACTGCAATCTGTTCACTGACAAAACTTCTTGATGCATCACGAAGTTTTGTCAGTGAACAGATTGCAGTCTCAAAGCAACGAAAATATTTTGACAAATTAAATTTAAATATATATATATATATATATATGTGAGTTATTTTTGAGTAAACATTATCTGGGAGAATTTTTCTTAAAGTAGTGGAAATAGCTAAAAAAACTTTTTGGCTGCTATTTCTAAAAAGTTCAGTATGTGGCAAAGTAATTTATTTTACTAAGCCCTAATTATATAATGTAATATTTTGAATATGCCTTAAATGGTCCTTTTACATACTGAACACTACTTGGTGAAATTGATTAATAACTAATTAGTTTTACCCTCAATTATTGATATATATATATATATATATATATATATATGTGAGTTATTTTTGAGTAAACATTATCTGGGAGAATTTTTCTTAAAGTAGTGGAAATAGCTAAAAAAACTTTTTGGCTGCTATTTCTAAAAAGTTCAGTATGTGGCAAAGTAATTTATTTTACTAAGCCCTAATTATATAATGTAATATTTTGAATATGCCTTAAATGGTCCTTTTACATACTGAACACTACTTGGTGAAATTGATTAATAACTAATTAGTTTTACCCTCAATTATTGATATATATATATATATATATATATATATATAATCTTTTATCTTCTCCTTGTTTCAGTAATTAGACAATGGCCATGCTGGGGCACCGCCTTGAATTTTTAGTCAAAAGAATTGACCCCATTACTTATTTTTTAAAGCCTGGTACTTATTCTATCAATCTCTTTTGTCAAACCACTAAGTTTTGGGATCACAAATACACGAATACCAGTTGTCAAGCACTGGTGGAAGGACAAATACTAACACAAAATACACACACCCACAGATACACACATGCACACACACATATATATATATAATGGGCTTCTTTCAGTTTCCGTCTACCAAATTCCCTCACAAGGCTTTGGTCAGCCCAAGATAGCTATAGTAGAAAACACTTGCAGAAGGTGCCACACAATGGGACTGAACCCGGAACCATGTGGTTGGGAAGCAATCTTCTTACCACATGGCCGATGATATGAAAGGCAGGTTCTTGCCCCACACGCCAGGCCCACACTGATCCAAAGGAGCAACACAGCTGTCCTTCATATCAATTTGGCACTAGTATCTTTTGCAGGAGTTGCCAGAACAAGTTTTTAGACCAGCAGTTCATAACTGTGATCCTCAAGCATCCTTCTGGAAGCCATCCATGCCCTTCCCTCTATAAATATAATAAATTTTCCTCTACTCAACTTGTGTTTTACTTTTTTTGGTGCAGACCCCTAAAAAAACAAATCCAGGTTTTGGATCTGGCCTGGATATTAAAAAGTTTGAGACCCACTAATGTAGACAAGATGAGACTGCCTCAAGGGCCCCAACAACTGGTTTTACCTGAGGGTTTACCCACAAAATCTTTCCCAGCTCAGCTAACCCATTACAATCTGTAGCATCGCAGGTCATCAATGACTAAACTGGTGACCCCATTAAACTTGTTTGGTGGAGAGGGTTATTATTGGACCCTGCCCAAATAAATTGCTAATTAACCCATAGTTGGGACCCTGGCAGGTTTCCTCTACTCAGAGTCAGAGTAGACCTGGGAGCATTAATAACTAAGAGATGGTTCCACACTCCTCAAAACCTCAGAACACCCAAACTGGGAGCCCTACTATCGAATGACATAAAAAGTCATACCCAGAACATATCTATAACCACTGTAAATAACAGCAACATCAACAACAGCACCTGCTGTACCGCACTAAGTATTGCAACAGTTGTAACCTCAAGATGCTTATGACCACTGTATGTTAAATATGGAGATATATAAATGATGTTTTTATCTCATCGAAACAGCTGTCAAGACCATTTGCATTATGAATCATGAGTAAAATTTATGCTTTATTGGTTCTTGGAATATGATGCTCTCAATTATCGTCTTAGTTGAGTCTGTACATACAAGTATGCAGAGTTTATTCCATCAATATTTACTGTTTTTTAGGGCAGTGAGCTGGCAGAATTGTTAGCACACTGGGTGAAATGCTTAACAGTATTTTGGCTGCCGTTATGTTCTGAGTTCAAAATTTCAGGCCTTGTGCCTAGAGTAGAAAAGAATATTTACTGCATTTTGGGGTGGCAAGCTGACAGAATCGATAGGACGCTGGGCGAAATGCTTAGAGGTATTTTGTCTGCCACTACGTTCTGAGTTCAAATTCCGCCGAGGTTGACTTTGCCTTTCATCCTTTTGGGATCGATTAAATAAGTACCAGTTATGCACTGGGGTTGATGTAATCGACTTAATCCGTTTGTCTGTCCTTGTTTGTCCACTCTGTGTTTAACCCCTTGTGGGTAGTAAAGAAATAGGTATTTCGTCTGCCGCTACGCTTTGAGTTCAAATTCTGCTGTGGTTGACTTTGCCTTTCATCCATTCAGGGTCAATAAATTAAGTACCAGTTGCATATTGAGGTCAATCTAATTGACTGCCCCCCCCCCTCCCCAAATATTTTGGGCCTTGTGCCCAGAGTAGAAAAGAATATTTACTGCATTTTGGGGTGGCAAGTTGGCAGAATCATTAGCACACCAGACAAAATGCTTAGCAGTATTTCAGCAGCCGTTACGTTGAGTTCAAATTCTGCCGAGGTCAACTTTGCCTTTCATTCTTTCAGGATCAATTATATAAGTACCAGTTACACACTAGGGTCGATGTAATCGATTTAATCCCTTTGTCTCTCCTTGTTTCCCCCCTCTATGTTTAGCTCCCCTGTGGGCAATAAGGAAATAAATATTTACAGCATTTTAATAATGTATTAGGATTTAACGATGTGTCAATAATGGAGCTCTTAAATATTATTTTATGACATACAAGTTTTACTGTGAGCAAATTTTGACTTTCCTTGCCAAGTACTTGCGCATGCGCACGAGGAACCCTCACTCAGGTAGTTTCAATTTTAAAATTCCATTTTCCACCTGGAAAATCTTGTGTGTCTACATTTTGTTTTGCCTTTTCCAAGTTGTAAAATGTGTGTGTGTGTACGTGTGTGTGTGTGTGCATGATAGCATGTGTGTGTGTATGTGTGCATTTGTTTGTGTGTGTGTGTGTACATACATGGATGCATATGTGTGTGTGGATGTGTCTATGTGTGGTGTACATGCATGCATGTGCGTGTATGTGTATGCGTGTGTATGTGTGTACATGCATGCATGCAAGTATGCGTGTATTTGTATGTATGTGTACATGCATGCATGTGTGTGTATGTGTGCATAGATGCATGTATGTGTACATGCATGTTTGCGTATGTGTGCTTGTGTGTATGTGTATGTGTGCATGTGTGTATGTGTATGTACATGCA
>NC_043014.1:3238888-3241388 GCF_006345805.1 Octopus sinensis
CTCCTGCATCTTGCAGCTCACCTGCGACGGACCGGTGTCCAGTCCAGGTGGGGAACCTATATGCCAAGGAAACTGGGAAGCCAGCCCTTATGAGCCAGGTATGGCTCGAGAAGGAACAAACAAACGTATATTATAGGTTTGCGTATATATATTTTTGCATCTAGTGTATTGTATTTACACTAAGTTATACATTATTCGACCCCTTTTGCCATTAACAGAATCTCTACTTTATTTACATTATTTACATTTGACGGATATTTGTCCTCATCTTGTTTGTTGTTAGCACAACAATTCGGCTGATATACCCTCCAGCCTTCATCCAGGGTATATTCGGCTGATATACCCTCCAGCCTGTCTTGGGGAAATTTCGAACCTGGGTTTTCATTCCTAAATATTTTTCAATGTTATTATTATTATTATTATTATTCAGGTCACTGCTTGGAATCAAACTCGGAATCTTAGGGTTAGTAGCATCGAAAAATACCTTAGGAATGAGAACCCAGGTTCAAAATTTCCCCAGGACACCCGATGAAGGCTGGAGGGTATATCAGCTGAAACATTGTGTTAACAACAAACAAGATGAGGACAAATATCCATCAAATGTAAATAATGTAAATAATGTACATAATTCCTCATCTCTTAAATATAGAACTGGAATACCTACTTCTTATGGAATTCTTCGTTCTGCTAACCTCAATACCAGGTGCATATTTATCTGACCAAATACACAAACAGTAAATAATTTCTGTTTACAGTTTCTGCGAAAATGTGTTTATTCTTGATTTCTCCTTTTGATAAATTACTTACTTTGATTCATCATCATCGTTTAACGACCGCTTTCCATGCAAGCATGGGTTATGGGGTATAAAAAGATGACCTACATTTTATACCCAGATGTAAAGCTTTACTTTTATTCATGTTATCATTTCAAAACTGTCACGTGGAATAGATTCAAATCTGCTCTGACAAGCTTTCATATTGTATACACAAATTTCAACTTTATTTTGCTATAAACAGATGTTTTGTATGACATGTTTATTGCTGTTTTATATCACTTTCAGCTATAATTGTTATTAAACCAGATAAGGTTGAGAGCAGGGGTGTCAAATACACAGCCATAGGGTCAGATTCAAGCACTTGAGCATTTTTATAAAAAAGAATATATTTTTTTTTTTTTTAGTTTTCAAATATATATACAGGAGTGGCTGTGTCTGTAAGAAGCTTGCTTCCCAACCACATGGTTCCGGGTTCAGTCCCACTGCATGACACCTTGGGCAAGTGTCTTCTTACATAGCCTCACGCCAACCAAAGACTTGTGAGTGGATTCGGTAGACGGAAACTGAAAGAAGCCTGTCGTATATGTGTGTCTATGTGTGTGTATGTACTTGTTTTTTTTATCTGTATTTGTCCCGCCACCATCACTTGACAACCGGTGTTGGGGTGTTTATGTCCCCGTAGCTTAGCAGTTTGGCAAAAAGAGACCAATAGAATAGGTATTGGGCTTACAAAAGACCTGGGGGTCGGTTTGTTTGACTAAAGGCTGTGCTCCAGCATGGCCACAGTCAAATGACTGAAACAAGTAAAAGAATAAAAGAATACTTTTAAAATATACATGACATTCGGAGCCTGGTGCAGCCTTCTGGCTTGCCAGACTTCAATCAAACCATCCAACCCATGCCAGCATGGAAAGTGGCTGTTAAACGACAACAACGATGATTCATTCAGAGTTGGGGCTTGACAAGATTGCCGATGGTTCCACTTAGCCAAACTAATGCTTCTTAGGGAATCCTTTGTAATTCCAACCAATGTAAAAGAAGTTCATGAATTCAGATACTAAAATATGTGATTTATTTTCCCCTCACTTTGTCTATACTCACTATCCCAAATAGAAGTATTTTTTTTGTTTTTTTTTTGTTTTTCACATTTAAACAAAGGTTTGTCTGAAGGAATCCAAGTGAAAAGAACATTATAGAAAGATTTTGCAGATGAAATATGGTGTGAGATTTCTATAAAACTTTGGTCTTCTCAAGAACTGCATGCATTCATTACAGCATATCAAAGACTTGATTCTTTAATGTCTCCTTCATATTGTTATATCACCATCATTCTGTCAACTCTTCAGGTATAGTCTATCTAGGAATACACTTTCAAATGTAGCCTTGCTTTGTTAATTTTTTTTTAAATAGCAGATTGTGATTTGAGGGAGATTTTTGGCTGCTATTGTTATCAAACAGAGAGCATGTAGAGGCTCCCTCTTTAGTTTCAATATTTCTATTTATTGATTGTCAAAGTGAAGTTTTCCTGATATTCTTTTGTACTTTTGATTTAATCTCCTGCTAAGCAGATAAAAATGGATAAAAAGGATATTGCTTTATCAGACAATGATATTATATTTTTTAGGAAATAAATAAATATTTTTAATACTATTTTATATATTTCAATTATTAAAAAAAATTTTATATTTTCAAATCTTTTGCTGAGTATACAATATCATTTACTA
>NC_043014.1:3251388-3253888 GCF_006345805.1 Octopus sinensis
GAGCAAGTGTCTTCTACTATTTCATCAAGCCAACCAAAGTCTTGTTAGTGGATTTGGTAAATGGAAACTGAAAGAATCACATCATGTGTGTGTGTGTGTGTGTATGTGTTTGTTCCCCCACACCAATTGACAACTTGTTGGTGATGTGTTTACATCCCCATGATTTAGTGGTTCAACAAAAGAGACTGATAAAATAAATACCAGGCTTCATCATCATCATCATCATCATCATCGTTCTCCATGCTAGCATGGGTTGGACGGTTCAACCAGGGATCTGGGAAGCCAGAAGGCTGCACCAGGCTCCAGTCTGATCTGGCAATGTTTCTACAGCTGGATTCCCTTCCTACAGAGCCAGAGGCAGTTTCAACCAGGTTGGTATCAAAAGGGTTAAGAATTGTTTCTCTATTATATATTTTAACCTTTTTCTTATCATATTTCTGTTGAGATGCTCTGTGTTTCTTTCAATTATTCTAAATATAACAAAGAATTTAGTAAAATAACTTAGTTATCATTCAGCTAGTGTTAGGAACATAAATTGTGACTAAGGTTTGGTGGAAGATTTTAATTCAGAACTTTTGAAAACAAGACATTTGTACTACAGAGCCAGAGGTGGTTTCAACCAGGTTGGTATCAAAAACGGTTAAGAATTGTTTCTCTATTATATATTTTAACCCTTTTGTTACCAAATTTCTGTTGAGATGCTCTGTATTTCTTTCAATTAATTTTAAATATAACAAAGAATTTAGTAAAATGACTTCGTTACCATTATGCAAGTGTTAGGAACATAAATTGTGACTAAGGTTTGGTGGAAGATTTAATTCAAAACTTGTGAAAACAAGACATTTGTACTCAGAGTCAGAGGCAGTTTCTGCCGGGTTGGTAACGAAAGCAGTTGTTGTTATAGGACTATCAGCCAATTCTATCATGACCATCTCTCTGCCACAATCCTTTGACAGGGAAGAAGAACAGGAAGGTAGCTTTCCATTGTTTGGTAAACATGGAGAAACAATTTAACGTTGGAAGTTGGGTGGTGGTTGTCATTGGGTGTGGGGTGGTGGACAATTTTCATCAAAGAGAAGGATTGGGTGTGTGGGGATAAGGGTGGGGGTGCTAAAGATGGAACTTTTCCCCTCGGGGGGGGGGCAAATCTCCATCATCCTCTTCAAGTGATATTTGAAGAGGAAACTTTACTGCATAAATTTGGAGAAAATTAATTTTACTCAATATTTCACTTAAAATGTTGCTGTAATCATCATCAAAGGAGATTTTTAAAAGATACTTAACCATTCACACTTCTTGCTGTTGTTGTTGTCATAATTTTTATTATTATTATTCATTGTCATTG
The DNA here is from genome assembly GCF_006345805.1 of Octopus sinensis. Classification (NCBI taxonomy): domain Eukaryota; kingdom Metazoa; phylum Mollusca; class Cephalopoda; order Octopoda; family Octopodidae; genus Octopus; species Octopus sinensis. Next base: position 3,252,734 of record NC_043014.1, read on the forward strand.
TTGTTGTTGTTGCTGTTATTATTATCAATATTGTTATTATTATTCATTGCTGTCATTATTTTTTTGTTATTGTTTATTATCATTGTTGATGCTGTTGTCATTACTATTGTTGTTGACGTTGATTCCGCTGAGGTCGACTTTGCCTTTCATCCTTTCGGGGTCGATTAAATAAGTACCAGTTACACACAGGGGTCGATATAATCGACTTAATACCTCTGTCTGTCCTTGTTTGTCCCCTCTGTGTTTAGCCCCTTGTGGGTAGTAAAGAAATAAGTAATAGTAACAGAGAGACAATAGTTACAATGATAAGGGTTTCGGTTGACCCAGTCAATGGAACAGCCTTCTTGTGAAATTAATGGGCAAGTGGCTGAGTACTCCATAGACAAGGGTACCCTTAATGTAGTTCCCAGTGAGATTCAGAGTGACTCTGTGTGTGACAAGGAGTTACTATAGAGAAATAGTTACTCTACCGATGTGTGCAATCTGATTGATTTATGTCGGTGAATAAGGATGAGTTTGGCAGGACTTGGACTCAGAATTTAGCTAAAACAACTTGAATACAAAGTAAAGATTATTTGCCAATTAAAGATTATTTAGGATGAATGTTGCTGTAATTTAGCCTCAGGAGACATCTTATTTTTGAGTATTGTTGCTGAAAATCTCACCATGAAAGATTTATAAATAGTAATTTCCAATTTAAATTCAGTAAAATATTTTGTCCACTCTCCAATTCTAGCAGACCAGATGCTGAAGCAAAATAAACCTGACTTAGTGGTGATGGACAAAGCAAACCACGTGTGTTCTGTAATTGATGCTGCATACCAACTTGATTTATATATAGTTAAGGAGGAAGGCTAGAAATCCTCTAATACGAGATAGGCTAACTGTGGGTGTCGTAAAAGGTGAAGACATTACCAATTATTGTTAGGGCCTTGGGAACAGTTTCAAAAGGATATTGAGAAGAACATAAAGAAAATGAGAATGGAGTGTCCAGTAGAGTTATTGCGAAAGGTTTGCCTCTTTGGCATGACCAGAATCATTAGGAAAATACAAAACAGGTGAAGATAACGAATAGCATTATACCATAGGCTGCAGGTAGCAAACCCACTGCTCACACAAGATTCCAGGGGTTGCAGCAAAACCTGAATAAAATGA
>NC_043014.1:3256388-3266388 GCF_006345805.1 Octopus sinensis
TATATATATATATATATATATATTATATTAATGTAGTTAAATGAAGCTATGACTTGCAAGTGAGTAAGACCTGGTAAGATGTACCATGCTTTCTCTAATTCTTTTAGGTGCCTGGGTAGTCACAACAAGACACAAAGACCCTCACAAACCTCCCCCATCTTGGCCCAGCAGAAGAGCCCTTTCAGCTGATGGGAGAAAGGACATCTCCAGCACTAGGCTGGCATGCATTTATAACTGTGTCGATTGGAGCAGCATCTAATGAAGAACCTTGCTCAAAGACGTGATGTACCACTACCCAAGCCAAGTATTGAACTCACAACTTCATGACCATAAGCCCAAAATCCTAGTGACATTCCCAAGTACATAAAAGGCACTGTATGGGGAGTGAGAGAGGGGCTAGTGCCTTCTTTAGACATCAGGGTGCAGTGAATAGAAGGGGGTGAGGTCAGGTGGTAGAGGGGTGAGTGATAGCTGCATAAGGGAACACAGTATGGTTCAATGGTTAAGAAGCTTGTTTTGGAATCATGAGATCCTAGGTTCAATCCCGTAGTGTGGAATTTGTGTGGCAAATGTCTTCTGCCATGGGCTGAAGTGGTGGTGGGTGGGGGCAGGTGGGGGTTTATCCTAAGCGTTTTGGATGAAAACAAGTAGGTGGTGGTGGTGGTGGTGGTGGTAGTGAAACAGTAAAGAGAGGAAGAGTGGGGAGGAGAGGAGGAGAAGAAGAAGAAGAAGAAGAAAAGAAGAAGGAGAAGAAGAAGAAGAAGAAGAAGAAGAAGAAGAAGAAGAAGAAGAGAAGAAGAAGAAGAAGGAAAAGAAGAAGAAGAAGAAGAAGAAGTAGAAAAGAAGAAGAAGATGAGGAAGAAGAAGGAGAAAGAGGAGGGGAGGGGATGAGGAGATGATGACGAAGGAAAGGAAGAAGGAAAAGAAAGAGGAGGAGGAAGGGGAGAAGGAGGAGAAGGAGGAGAAGAAGAAGAAGAAGAAGATGATGATGATGATGATGAAGAAGAAGAAAGAGGAGGAGGGGAAGGGGAGATGATGAAGAAGGAAAGGGAGAAAGAGGAGAGGAAAAGGAGGAGGAGGAGGAGGTGGTGGTGGAGGAGGTGGCGGAAGAGACAAACAGGCAAGATAAAGGAAAACTGAAAAAGAAGATGAGGAACCAAAAGTTATGGAATGGCAAAGAGCAACATCAACAATTTCCAAGAGATATAAAAAACAAAAAAACAAAAACGAAGAAACAAACAATGAAATAACAAAACAAAACAACAAAGAATTTTTGGGACAAAAAGGAAACAATAATCCTTCCAAGTCAAACGGGGGGGGGGAACACAAAAAGTTTCCAAAACCACAAAAAAAAAATTACAAAAAAAATTTACAAAAACAAAGGAAAAACAAAGAAATTTCCGAGTCAAAGAGTCATGGCTTTGAATGTTTCAGGAATATTATGGTTTTGGAACCTTAATGTAATTTTGGTGTCGACAAAATGTCTTTGAATGCATGGGGGTGGGTGGAGGGATGGAGGGGGGAACTGGTGTAAGACATGGCTTTTTTTTTTGTTGTCAAAGAATGTCTTAAAGTTGAGGAATGTTGAAGGATTGGAGTTTGCAGTGGGGGTGTGGGGGGGTGGGGGGTTAGGGGGGAGTTCGGGGAGTGGTGTTAGAATTGCTGTATATCGTTGTTGTTGTTGTTACACGTGTTGCAGACAATACCAGACAGAGTCACCACTACTGCTACTACTACTACTACTACCATCACCACACACCACCACCACCACCACCACCACCAGCACTACTACCACCACCACCACTATCACCAACATACTATCACCAACACCACCTCCACCACCACCACCACCATCACTACTATCACCACCAAAGAGACCGATAGAATAAGTACTAGGCTTAAGGTGGCGAGCTGGCAGAATCATTAGCACACCGGGCGAAACGCTTAGCAGTACTTCGTCCGACGCTGCATTCTGAGTTCAAATTCCGCCGAGGTTGACTTTGCCTTTCATCCTTTCGTGGTAGATAAATTAAGTACCAGTTACGCACTGGGGTCGATGTGATCGACTTAATCACTTTGTCTGTCCTTGTTTGTCCTCTCTGTGTTTGGCCCCTTGTGGGCAATAAAGAAATAAGAATCGTTAGCACGCCGGGTGAAATGCTTAGCAATAATTCATCTGCCGTTATGTTCTGAGTTCAAATTCCTCAAACGTCGACTTTGCCAACCACTTTACAGTGTGTGTATATGTATATATATATATATATATATATATATATATATATATATATATATATATATATATCTCGTGAGGCCAATAATTTCATTAATTCATAAATGCAGTGATGAGTAAATCAATGGATGTACCCTGCAGTAAAGTCTAATGAATAACAACATATATAGTATGTGCATGCACACACATGCACACGTGCACGTACACACGTATAGGTCGAGATCTAAATAGAGATATTGTCGACAAGAGAGAGAGAGAAAGACATATACATATACATACATACATACATACATATATATATATATATATATATATATATATATATATATATATATATATATATATATATATACATATACCACACACAGTAAAGTGGTTGGCACGGGTTATAAAAGCCATGCCAAAACTGACCTCACCTGTGCTTGTGTTTTATAAAAAGCACTCAGTCCACTCTGCTGGGTGGTTGGCATCTGGAAGGGCATCCAGCCATAAAACCCTGCCGAAACAGACACAGAAGCTTAGTTGCCTGGCCAACTCCTGTCAAACTGTCCAACCTATGCCAGCATGGAAGGCAGACATTAAATGATGATGATGATGAGGAGGAGGAGGAGGAGGAGGAGGTTATATGTATACACACACACACACATACATACACACATAGAATACACACTGGGATATCCTACTCATGATTTTAAGGTCGTGAGTTCAATTCCCGGTGACACTTTGTGTCCTTGAGCAAGACACTTTATTTCACGGTTCTCCTGTCCACTCAGCTGGCAAAAACGAGTAGCCCTTTTATTTCAAAGGGTTGGCCCTTTCACATTCTGTGTCACACTGAATCTCCCAGAAATATATATTAAAGCAGCGTGCTGGCAGAAACGTTAGCACACCGGGCGAAATGCTTAGCAGTATTTCGTCTGCTGTTACATTCTGAGTTCAAATTCCGCCGAGGTCAACTTTGCCTTTCATTCTTTCAGGGTCGATAAATTAAGTACCAGTTACGCACTGGGGTCGATATAATCGACTTAATCTGTCTGTCTGTCCTTGTTTGTCCTCTCTGTGTTTAGCCCCTTGTGGGTAGTAAAGAAACAGGTATTTTGTCTGCCATTACGTTTTGAGTTCAAATTCCGTCGGGGTCGACTTTGCCTTTCATCCTTTCGGGGTCGATAAATTAAGTACCAGTTACGCACTGGGGTCGATATAATCGACTTAATCCATCTGTCTGTCCTTATTTGTCCTCTCTGTGTTTAACCCCTTGTGGGTAATAAAGAAACAGGTATTTCGTCTGCCGCTACGTTCTGAGTTCAAATTCCGCCGGGGTCGACTTTGCCTTTCAACCTTTTAGGGTCGATTAAATAAGTACCAGTTACGCACTGGGGTCGATATAATCGACTTAATCCATCTGTCTGTCCTTGTTTGAACTCTCTATGTTTAGCCCCTTGTAGGTAATAAAGAAACAGGTATCTTGTCTGCCATTACGTTCTGAGTTCAAATTCTGTCAGGGTCGACTTTGCCTTTCATCCTTTCGGGGTCAATAAATTAAGTACCAGTTACGCACTGGGGCCGATATAATCGACTTAATCCATCTATCTGTCCTTGTTTTTCTCCTCTGTGTTTAGCCCCTTGTGGGTAATAAAGAAATAGGTATGTGTGTCTCTGGAGTACTCAGCCACTTGCATGTTAGCTTCACCAGCTGGCAGTTCCGTTGATCGGATTGAGTGGAACCCTCGTCGTCGTAACCGACCAAATGCCAGGTTACGTATTGCATAGAAAAAAGAAGAGAAAAAACCCACACTCCATTGAGTTTGGACAATGATTAACTTTCTGACTTTCTGAAGAAATTCCAACAGACTTTATGCAAAACGTAAGAATCTAAAAATTCTAAGACTTTCTGATTCTCATATTCTTCATCTTAAAAAACAGAAAAAACAGAAAAAGAAGCAGCTGTCATTGTTTAGGATGTCGGAGAAGAGCAGAGATGGAGACAAAGTCGTGTTCGGATGAATGGGACAGCAGCCAAGATCTTTAATCAATTGTGGACAGATTGATGGAGAGGATTATGGTGATTGGCACCGGTGGTGGTGGTAGTGGTGGTGGGAGGGGTGGTGGTGATAATGATGGTGATGATGCTGGTGGAGATTGTTCTTGTGATGGTTAGGATGGGTTAGGATGGTCATGTTAGTGGTAAGTAATGGTGTTCGTGGTAGTGGTGGTTGTGGTGTGGTGACGGTGGTCGTCGTCGTCATAATGATGGTGGTTGTTATTATGGTGATGTTAGTTGATGGTGAATGTATGTGATGGCGGTGGTGGTAGTAGTGATAGTGGTGGTGGTGGTAGTGGTGGTGGCGGTGGTAGTGGTGGTGGTAGTGGTGGTGGCGGTGGTAGTGGTGGTGGCGGTGGTGGCGGTGGTGGCGGTGGTGGTAGTGGTGGTGGCGGTAGTGGTGGTGGTAGTGGTGGTGGCGGTGTAGTGGTGGTGGCGGTGGTAGTGGTAGTGGCGGTGGTAGTGGCGGTGGTAGTGGTGGTGGTAGTGGTAGTGGTGGTGGTAGTGGTGGTGGCGGTGGTAGTGGTGGTGGCGGTGGTGGCGGTGGTGGCGGTGGTAGTGGTAGTGGCGGTGGTAGTGGCGGTGGTAGTGGCGGTGGTAGTGGCGGTGGTAGTGGTAGTGGCGGTGGTAGTGGTGGTGGTGGTAGTGATAGTGGTGGTGGTGGTAGTGGTGGTGGTAGTGGTGGTGGCAGTGGTAGTGATGGTGGTAACTACAATGATTGTTAAGGTAGTGGCTGCGGTAGTGATGCTGCTGCTGCTGTTGACGATGATGACGATGATGACGATGATGACGATGGTTGTAGTAGCGACAGTGATGTAATGATGATAGTGATATTGATGATGACAATGATGACGTTGGCAGTGATGACGGTGGTGGCGGCGGCGGCGGCGGTGGTGGTGGTGGCGGTGGTGGCGGTGGTGGTGGTGGTGGTGGTGTTGGTGGTGGTGGCGGTGGTGGCGGTGGTGGTGGTGGTGGTGGTGTTGGTGGTGGTGGCGGCGGTGGTGGTGGTGGTGGTGTTGGTGGTGGTGGTGGTGTTGGTGGTGGTGTTGGTGGTGGTGGTATCATCGATAATGTTCTTTGTAACAACAATCAATCGAATCAGGTTATTAATCTATAACGATGTATTCACAGGATGTCAGCCATGTTTGTAGGTCGGCTCTTCTTGTACTCCACCGCGTACTCCGTACTCCGTACTCCACTCTGCTCTACCACATAATGTACTGTAATGGCTGTCTGTCACATGGTTTGCGTTTTGTGTTTCGCTTTTTGGTTTTTTTTTTTGTCTTTTTTTGCTCTTTTAATTAAAATCCGCTCCGAGACACAGATTTCAGGTGAAAGACATTTACAATGATATTTACATCTGGATTTATGAAGGGAAGAATTGATTTCTCTCTCTTTCTCCCCCCCTCTCTCTCTCTCTCTCTCTAATGTGTCTGAAGGTTGTCTATGGGTCCTGTTTATGGTAGTGGTAATGATGATGATGATGATAGTGGTGGTGGTGGTGGTAATGATGATGATGGTGATGGTGGTAGTGGTGGTGGTGGCAATGACGATGATGACGGTAGTGGTGGTGGTGGTGGTGGTGGTGGTAGTGATAGTGGTGGTGGTGGTAGTGGTGGTGGTAGTGGTGGTGGCAGTGGTAGTGGTGGTGGCAGTGGTAGTGATGGTGGTGGTTATGGTGGTAGTGGTGGTGTTGGTGATGGTGGCAGTAGTGGTGATTGTGATGGTGGTGGAGGTGGTGGTGGTGGTGGCAGTGGTGGTGTTGGTGGTGGTGGCAGTAGTGGTGATTGTGATGGTGTTAGTGGTGGTGATGGAGGTAGTGGTGGAAATGACGATGATGACGATGATGGTGGTAGTGGTGGTTATGTTGGCGGTGGTGGTGTTGGTGGTGGCGGTAGTGGTGATTGTCCGAAAGGAGACAATGCCAAACAGACATAGAGCCAAATGGACGTAAAGCCAAACAGACGTAAAGCCGAACAGACACAATAAAAAAACAAAACCATTCCTACCTACATAGCTTAATGACCAATTCACCAATTCCACACTTGAGATTTAACGAGATTAAATTTTAATTTTTGTATGTCTTTTTGGCATCTTGTCCCTCCGGTCTTAAGTCCAGTTAGCATTGTGTCCATTCGGCTTAAAGTCCTTTCAGCACTTCGTCCATTTGGCCTTTTGGCTTTGGCTTCTTGTCCCTCAGCAAAAGTGCATTCAGCATCCTCTTTTACTCTTTTACTCTTTTACTTGTTTCAGTCATGTGACTGTGGCCATGCTGGAGCACCGCCTTTAGTCGATCAAATCGACCCCAGCACTTATTCTTTGTAAGCCTAGTACTTATTTTATCGTCCTCTTTTTGCCAAACCGCTAAGTTATGCGGACGTATACACACCAGCATCGGTTGTCAAGCAATGTTGGAGGGGGGGACAAACACAGAACAACACACAACCGCACATACATATATATATAATATATAATATATATTATATATATATATACATATATAGATGGGCTTCTTTCAGTTTCCGTCTACCAAATCCACTCGCCCGAGGCTATAATAGAAGACACGTACCCAAGGTGCCACACAGTGGGACTGAACTCGGAACCATGTGGTTCGTAAGCAAGCTACTTACCACACAGCCACTCCTGCGCCTATCCTGTCCGAGTATCATGGGTGCTAGCATGATCCTTATGTTTATGACCTGTAACTTAACAGTTCAACAAACAGAATCAATAAAGTAATAAGAATATTTATAAGTAAATACTGAGATCAATATGACTGACTGAAAACATTTATGGTGTTGCTCCAGCATGGCCACAGTCCAAAGAGGGGGAAAAGAAAAAAGAAAATGGTTCCAAATGGAGGTCAAAATACAGGTTAAAATACAGGAAGGTTAAAATAGGGGTCAATAGAGTTTCTAATTGAATAAGTTGACTGGGGTGAAGGGTTAGGGTTTTGTTTCTTTGCTAGTATGGGTGGGGGGAAGGGTGACCTGATGGGAGCAAGAAAAAGGGAAGGTGTGTGTGTGTATGTGTGTGTGTGCGTGTGTGTATGTGTGTGTGTGCGTGTGTGTATGTGTGTGTGTAACTGTGAAAGTTAACGCTTATAAACATACAAACATAGAAATATATAAATGCATATATAAATATATATTTGCATATATATATATTTATATACATATATGCAAATATATATTTATATATACAATATATATTTATATATATATATATATATATATACATATATAACTACACACACATACACACACATATAAATATATATATGCACATATCAATATATATATGTATGTATGTACATATACATATGTTGTGTATGAATGCCAATGTGTGTGTATATGCCAATGTATGTGCATGAGTGTGTGTGTGTGTGTGTGCGTGTGTGTGTGTTTGTCCATGCGTATATGTGCATGGGCCTATATTTATATATATGAATGTATCTGCATTGTAAAGGTCGGTGACCCCATGCGGATGTATGTATGTGTGCGTGTATATATATATATATACATAAAACTATGTGTGTGTGTGTATATGTGTGTGTATGTGTGAGTGTGTGTTTGTGTGTGTGTGTGTTTGTGTGCGTGTATTTAGTATGTGTATGCATATGTCTATAAATAAAATTTCTCAAAAGTTTCAAGGTAGCTCGGAAAAACAACAACGTAAACTACGATAAACAAACAAAAAAAAACACGCTGATAAAAAGTACATCACACATGAGGATGATGATGATAATGATGATGATGATGACGATGATGATGACGATGATGATGATGATGATGATGATGACGATGGTGATGATGATGATGATGATGATGATGATGATGGCAATGGTGATGATGATGATGATGACGATGGTGATGATGATGATGATGGTGATGATGATGATGAGTGTGATGATGATGATAAGTATATAGAATGATTGTGTGTGGAAGAGTAATGGAATGTCCAACATATTAAGTGTGTGTTGCCAGTTGCATTGATGTGCGCATATGCTTTGCTGCGACTGCTAAAAGGGATAATTAGTTTGGCAAGGAGAGCTGGCACGGAGAGCGATTCAAGGGTTGGCAAACACCGTGTGTTTGTTTGTTGGAGAAGAAGAAAGAGAGAGAGAGGGAGAGAGAGAGAGAGGGAGAGAGAGACAGAGACAGAGAGAGGGGAGAGAGGGAGAGGTTAGGGAGAGAGAGAGAAAGAGAGAGGAAGGGTGAGAGAGAATGCTTATGAGAAAGAGGGAAAAGATAAGGATATATATATACATATATATATGTGTATATATATATATATATATATGTATGTATGTATGTATGTATATTCTTTTATTCTTTTATTTGTTTCAGTCATTTGATTGTGGCCATGCTGGAGCACCACCTTTAGTTGAGAAAATCGACCCTAGGACTTATTCTTTGTAAGCCCAGTACTTATTCTATTGGTCTCTTTTGGTGAACCGCTAAGTTACAGGGACGTAAACACACCAGCATTGGTTGTCAAGCGATGGTGGGGGCACAAACACACACACACACACACACACGTATACGATGGGTTCCTTTCAGTTTCCGTCTACCAAATCCACTCACAAGGCTTTGGTCGGCCCGAGGCTATAGCAGAAGATACTTGCCAAAGGTGCCATACAGTGGGACTGAACCCAGAATCATGTGGTTGAGAAGCAAGCTACTTACCACACAGCCATGCCTGCACCTATATATTAGAGAGAGAGAGAGAGAGAGAGAGAGAGAGAGATATTATAGAGCGAAGCCATATTTTTCTTTTCCATACCTGGCATCTCTGAAGAACATGTGTATTAAGTAGCTGCCCTGCTATTTAATATCCAGTTACCTAATATCTGGTGAGAAACCAATTGATTTGATCTGCTGCAATGGATCTATAATACTGTATACTTTGATTCATAATCCCAATATATATATATATATATCATCATCATCATTATCATCATCATTTAACGTCCATCTTCCATGCTGGTATGGGTGGGGATGATTTGACCAGAGCCAGTCAAGCAGAAGCCTGCACTAGACTTTTGTCATTGTTTTGGCAGGATTTTTACAGCTGGATGCCCTTCCAAATGCCAACCACTCTACAGTGTGGACTGAATGCTTTTGAAGTGGCACCTGCACTGACAGGGTTACCAAGTAATCTGAAACTCCAAAAATCTTTTGAGGGGAGAGGGAGCATTGGAGGAGGGGATCTTGTGACAGGTGATGAAAGGTTATAGAGAGACAGAGAGACCGAGAGACAGAAACATCTTCAATCATGGCTACCAAATAATTGTAACATATTATATTTACAGATATATATATATATATTATATATATATATATATATATAATTTGTGAAATAGAAAGATGAATAATCTTGTAGTAGATTAATCAAAAGTTTAACCGATACCTTAGTAGCAAAAATCACAGCATAGTTCAGGAGCATAGTTCGATTTGCTTTTGCTCCGCCTCTGTTCTGTTTTTGTTTTTCCAGCGGATTTCCTTTTTTCTTCCTGAAGAGAAAGACACAATATGGTCCCATTATTCAATCGGATTTTGGTAATTTGTGCCTTTCGAAACACGTGTAGAATGAAATAAAACGATTTCTGTTCAATCTATCTGCGTTCAGCTCCATTTTTCAATTCACCAATAACGTTTTATATATATATATATATATATATATCTATATATATAGGTCCCGGGTTGAGTCGGGGTTAACCACAGTCA
>NC_043014.1:3273888-3281388 GCF_006345805.1 Octopus sinensis
CGTTCTTCGGCCTGACACGGGAATATGACGGGCTGGCTTAAATGCTCTTAGCAAAGGAAGAGGGGGGATGGCAGACAACGTAAAAGAGGGAGAGAGAGAGGGAAATAGTGGAACCCCGCGAAAATGGGCCGCCATTGAAAAACCCCTGTATGGAGAAATAATATGCAATACAAGGCGAAGCTGAAAATAGTATAATAATATAATAATAATAATAACAATAACAATAATAATAATAATAATAATAAAGCAAATTTTCGACCGAGGAATCAAAGGGACAATACTAATACTACTAATAATAGTAATATAATAAATAATAAACAGCTCAACCACAACATTAGATTAGAAAGACTCTCTTATCTTGGGAACATTTCGTTCTTCGGCCTGACACGGGAATATGACGGGCTGGCTTAAATGCTCTTAGCAAAGGAAGAGGGGGGATGGCAGACAACGTAAAAGAGGGAGAGAGAGAAGGGAAATAGTGGAACCCCGCGAAAATGGGCCGCCATTGAAAATGTATATGTATATTTATACATGTATATATATATATAATATATATATATATATATCATCATCATCATCATTATCACCACCATCATCATCATCGTCGTCGTCATCAACATCATCGTTTAATGTCTGTTTTCCATGCTGGCTTGAGTTGGACGGTTTGACAGGCGTTAGTAAGCTAGAGAGCTGCACCAAGTACCAGTTTTGTTCTGCTTTGGCATGGTCTCTATGGCCGGATGCCCTTCCTAATACTGACCACCTCACAGAGTGTATTGGGTGCTTTTTACTTGGCACCAGCACCCATGGTGTCACTGAATAGTAACAAAGCAAAAACCTCAAGTATGTGTGGTAAGAATCTTGCTTCCCAACCACATGGTTCTATGTTCAGTCCCACTGCATGGCACCTTGGTCAAGTGCCTTCTACTATAACCTCAGGCCAAGCAAAGCCTTGGAAGTGGATTTGGTATGAGGAAATTCAAAGTATATATCAATGTGTGTGTATCTTTGTGTCTGTGCTTATCCCCACCCCCACCCCATTACCACTTGACAACCAGTGTTGGTGTGTTTACGTCCCTGTAACTTAGCAGGTCAGCGAAAGAGACAGAATAGGTACCAGGCTTAGAAAATAAGTCCTGGGGTCAATTCCTTTGACTAAAATATTCACAATTAGGTGAACCGGCCTATTATTAACTTTGTTAGCCATGGACACGGTACAGTGAAGTGTACCACACTGTGGTAGCTACTTACAGCCACATGGACAGGACTATTGACAGTTAGATGTCCTGGATCCAAACCCAAAATGTAATGCAGCTTGTAGTAGAATGAGAACCAACAACCTTCAGATCCACAGCCCAGTGTCTTATCAACCTACACACCCATATCCTCCAATTAACATGATAAAGAATTGAATAATTAATAGAGTATGCATGCATGTGTGTATGTGTGTGTATGTATGTATGTGTGTGCATGTATGTGTAAGTATGTATGTATGTATGTATGTATATATGTGTGTATGTGTATGAGTGTGTGTATATGTGTATGTAAGTATGTGTGTATATTTGTGTATGTGTATGAGAATATATGTATATGTGCATATGCATGTGTTTGTATGTGTGTGTGTATGCGTGTGCAGGCTAATGTGTGTGTGTGTGTATGTGTGTGTGTGGGTTAATGTGTGTATGTGTGCCTGTTTTTTAATTGGGAAACTGACAAACAAACATATAATTACTTTAGTTTGTGAATTAACATAATAAACAACTGAGTAGTTAATTAACGATGCATGTTAATTAATTGGCAAACTGACAAATGACCAAACATTCAGCTATTCCAGTTAAAACTAGAATAATGATTTCTGGATGTTGAGGCATGGAAAAAAAATAATAATAATGATGATAATAATAATAATAATAATAATAATAATAATAATAATAATAATAATAATAATAATAATAATAATAATAATGATTATGATGATGATGATGATGATGATAATGATAATAATAATAGTAATGGTTTCAAATTTTGGCACAAGGCCAGTAATTTTGGGGCAGGAGTTAAGTCGATTACACTGGCCCCAATATGCAACTGGTATTTATATTATCAATCCCAAAAGAATGAAAGGTAAAGTCGACCTCGGTGGAATTTGAACTCAGAATGTACAGACTGATGAAATGCTACTAAACATTTGATAGACCCTTAAAGTGGTCTTTAGTAACCATCTGTCAACAGTTCCACAAATCACCAAACCCATTCCCATTTTTATAAACAACCCCAACAAAATTAATTTTAATTAGACAGGAAATAAAACAAAGATACTTTTAGAGAGAAAATTCATTCATTTAAAAAATCGTGTTTAATGACATTATTTTGGAAAATGGCAAATAGTATTTTATTAAATTTCATTTGAAAACACCAAATCTTGGATAACTACAATTTTTTACAGAGAATCCTGGCTTCCTCAGAACTTTATTTAAAAATTAGCAATATCGCCTGGCGTTGCACGGATTTGTTTCAAACCTTTAGAATTGGAATTTTTGAAAAGTAATTATAGGGACTAGCAGTATCACCCGGTGCAGCTCGGGTTTGTTTCGGAAACCCTTTAGAATTGAAATTTTTGAAAAGTAAAAATTTTGCATTATGTAGCTTGTTATTCTCTTTAAGTGAACATTTTTCTGGTTGAAATACACCAAAAACTAGTGACACAGCAGTCAGAAAATAGTAAAAAGTAGGGATTTTCATAGAAAAAAAGCACCTTTTTGATGTAAATAATTTTTGGTGTTAACATGGTCCGATTTGAATTTTTTCTGCGGAAGAAAGAGCAAGCCTTCTTCTATCATACTCTCGATTTTGGTCAACTTGCACCCCAGGGTCTCAGAGGAGATAGTGTTAGTTGAAGGCTACCAAACCTGCCAAACACTGAAGACAGCTTCAGCTTTATATATAGAGAGAGATTACTGTTCTAGACCAATGGTTTCCAAACATATCTTGCCATGGAGCTCATACTGTGATCTGGATGCAGAAGGGGCAACCTGGTGAAAAGGGACCAAAAACAGAAAATTAAAATGCTGAGATCAGCATAGTAAGAACTCTGGTCTACTGACTGATCTAATGTTCCTGGATGATAGAGAATTGGTAAAATTCTTTAGGGATGAAATTTAAAATGATCTTAAAAATCTTTGCAGTTGGGATAAGCAAGGCAGACACACTAAACAGACTTGTGTGAGCTCTTCAGATAAAAACTTACATTGCTGTGGTTATAAGCAGAAGCAGCAGAGACTTAGTCATCAGTCTTACCAAATTTGGTTGGTCGGCAAGAAATTATTTTGCCTTGCTCACCCAACTGCAAGGGTCTTTTAAGATCCTTTCAAATTACACCCTTAAAGAGACATCAGATGACTCAGTAGACAAAAGCCCTTACTATGATCATATCAGTATTTTCATTTACATTTAAGGCGGCGAGCTGGCAGAAACGTTAGCATGCCGGGTGAAATGCGTAGCTGTATTTCGTCTGCTGTTACGTTCTGAGTTCAAATTCCACCGAGGTCGACATTGCCTTTCATCCTTTTGGGGTCGATAAATTAAGTACCAGTTATGCACTGAGGTCGATATAATCGACTTAATCCGTTTGTCTGTCCTTGTTTGTCCCTCCTGTATTTAGCCCCTTGTGGTTAGTAATGAAATAGGTATTTTGTCTGCCATTACATTCTGAGTTTAAATTCCGCCGAGGTCGACTTTGCCTTTCATCCTTTCAGGGTCGATTAAATAAGTACCAGTTACGCACTGGGGTCGATGTAATCAACTTAATACCTATGTCTGTCCTTGTTTGTCCCCTCTGTGTTTAGCCCCTTGTGGGTAGTAAAGAAATAGATATTTTCATTTACATTTTTTTGTCCCTATTCACCAAGATATCCCTGTTGCTCTCAAATCATGGTATAAAATTTTCTAAAGCTCTCAGAATCTATACCTATATCTTACAGAAGACAATCGATATCTATATCTTAGAGACAATCCATACCTACATTTTGTAGACAACCCTGCTACCCTGAATTTGTATTTCATTTAAGAGAACCCCTTACAATTGGAATTCAATATCTTCTTTGTTTCAAACCCATTCTCTTTGATTATTTCAGATCTATAAAAGACTAAAAGGAGAAAAGCAAGACAACAAAAGACTTTCATTCTCAGATATTTGATTCCAAAAATGGATACGAGCAGCCAAGAATTAGACGAGTTATGCGATAAAAGGTCATCTTTGAGACGTTCTTACAGTGAAGAAATGACCAGCAGTACTTTGGCCAATCCTTTCCAGAAGCCATGCTGTTGTTGTTACATTCCAAAGAGATATATTTTGGCATGTATGGCCTTTCTTGGGTTCGGTGAGTCATTTATGCTTTTGGTCATTTTCGTGAAGGTTCAAATTTTTGCATTGATTTCCTTTTGTTTGTAATATAGTTCGTTTTTGCTTGTCTTTGTCTTTTAACTCCTTCATTGTGTCAATGAGTAACATTACACACACACACACACACACACTTGTCTATGTGTGTATCTGTGTGTGTATAACTAGTGAAAAACAGAGATATAGTGATATCTGTACCTCCATTCTTTGTCATATTATACTCCATGACTGAAAGAAACTTCTCAGATTTTTAAGTTTGTTTGCAACAAATACTTTTACCGAAGAACTGTTCCTTTCTGTACAGTCTCCTATAAATAAATAAATATATATATATACATATATATATATATATATATATATAGATATATATATATATATATATATATATATATCTATATATATATATATATATATATATATAGATACATATACATTTATATATATATATATTTAGGTCTCACTGAGGATGACTAGAGACCGAGACCTCTGGAAGTGTGCTGTGCGCGAGAAGACTCAGCAGGACAAGTGAGTCCATAACCCGTGGCCTTCTACATCGGATGGAGCCAGCCTACGTATGCATACCTTCCCTTCTTGGGACACAAAACTCTACTTGTGAAGACCTGTTGAAGCAAGTGAGGATCAGAATCGAAATCGATCAATGGAAATTGCAGATGTGTTACCAGTGCCGGTGGCACGTAAAAAGCACCATCCATTCGTGTCCGTTGCCAGCCTCGCCTGGCCCCCGTGCCGGTGGCACATAAAAAGCACCATCCGTTCATGGCCGTTTGCCAGCTCTGTCTGGCACCTGTGCAGGTGGTACGTAAAAAGCACCCACTACACTCACGGAGTGGTTGGCGTTAGGAAGGGCATCCAGCCGTAGAAACACTGCCAGATCTGACTAGGCCTGATGAAGCCTTCTGGCTTCACAGACCCCAGTTGAACCGTCCAACCCATGCTAGCATGGAAAACGGATGCTAAACGATGATGATGATCATCATCATGATATATATATATATATATACATACATATATATATATATATATATTATATATATATATATATATATATAGGGAGATTATATATATACATACATATATATATATATATATATATATATATAGGGAGAGTTTACGCAAAAAACAAAAGACGAAGACAGGTGGTGTAGAAAACAAGCAGATGTATTAGTATAACGCTCAGGAATAGAAAAAGTCTTTTACGTTTCGAGCCTATGCTCTTCTACAGAAAGGGACACAGAAAAAAAACAAGGAGAGAAAAGAGAAAAAATGTGTGCAGTGGCTAACGATCTATCATGGTGATATATATAGATCTATCATGTTATATATAGATCTATCATGTGTATATATATAATAGATCTATCATGTGTATATATATATATTATATAATATATATATATATAATATATGTTATATATAATATATATATACACACACAGATATAGATATATATACATACATTACATACATACATGTATACATACATATATATAAAATTTCTGTTATTGAACAAGAAAACATGATCCTGTCCAGATTAAGAATGTAGTCTCACGAACCTTGAACTTCTCCCAACTGAATTCATTTAAATGGGCCAAAGAGGAATAATTCTCAATTTTCTTTTCTCATTTTTCCCATTCCACTTTTTTCATTTAACCTTCTTCTTGCTTTTTCTTGTGTTTTAAACAAAGACCAGTCATGTTGCCTGTTGTATATGGAGCCTGAAAAAATTTGCTTGGGACCACATAGTTGTCATGTTTTCACAGTATGGAACTAATAGTAGGTCAAATTTAAATCCTGTGTACATATATATGTATATATTATAATGGGGGAACCCAGTTTATGGGGTTACACTGGATTGGTCATTCATAAGGGAGTTGGCCTTACGGTGTATTGTCAGACCCCAAACCCGTTGGCCTAAAAAGACCTCATCAAGATATTTTGAAGAGGTGTGAGGCCAACAGATTAGGGGGTCTAACATAGAGGGGGGGTTATTATTATTATTATTATTAGTAGTAGTAGTAGTAGTAGTAGTAGTAGTAGTAGTAGTAGTAGTAGTTTTCATCTTCCAAATCCACTCACAAGGCTTTGGTTAGCCAAAAGCTATGCAAGAAGACACTTGCCCACGGTTCCACACAGTGGGACTGAACCCAGAACCATATGAATTGGAAGTAAACTTCTTAACTACATAGTCATACCTGCATTTATATACCCAAGTAAAATTGTGTATAATATAAAGCAGAGTTTCTCAAACTGGCATATACCAGGAACCAACACCACCAAAAACAGAGAAAGGGTTTTGGCCCCTCATCTTTATTAAGTAGAAAGCAAAATACAATTTATATCTCTCTATATATAAAGCTGAAGTTGTCTGTGTATGGCAGGTTTGGTAGCCTTCAACTAACACTATTTCCTCCGAGACCCTGCGTGCAAGTTGACCCAAATTGAGAGTATGATAGAAGAAGGCTTGCTCTTCCTTCCGTAGAAGAAAAAATTCAAATCGGACCATGTTAACACCAAAATTATTTACATCAAAAAGGTGCTTTTTTTCTATGAAAAACCCTATTTTTTAACGATTTTATGACTGCTGTGTCACCATTTTTCGGCGTATTTCAACCAGAAAAATGTTCACTTAAAGAGAATAACAAGCTACATGATGCAAAATTTTTACTTTTCAAAAATTCCATTTCTAAAGGGTTTCCAAAACAAACCCGAGCTGCACCGGGTGATACTGCTAGTCCCTATAATAGCTCTTCTTCCCACAGGTTTCTGATTTCTCAGAATTATAGCCATGGAAATACCAAGAGAAAAAACCCAACTTAAATTTGTTAAACATGTCTGTTTCTATGGCCCTTTTCTAAACCCCAAAACCCTAACACCTTCACCTTTTCCACCATGTGAAGTATTGGTAAAGAGGGACAGTTTTGCAGCGATGTAGCACACATGCGTCTGAATAAAGTTTGCATGTTTGATGAATGCAGTTGATTGCAATTAAATGCAACTGTTGATTGCTAGTTATTGGTGGCGCTACAGGCATACAATGTAGATATGTGAAGAATTCTGTAGTTAGGAGTCTGCTTGTCTGAATG
>NC_043014.1:3291388-3303888 GCF_006345805.1 Octopus sinensis
TATATATAAGAGAACAAAGTGTTTGTACACAGCTATATATATATATGTATAGAAATTAAATATAAATTACAAAAACACAAAGAGACGACACAAAAAAACAGACGGGACAAAATGGAACAAGAACGCAAAACATCCGGACAACTAGGTGATACACAAAGGGACAACAAAACATCCAGACAGACGATACAAAACCCCAAAAAAACAAGGACGGGTCATTCGAAGCTTCCTATCCTCAGTCAAGAACCAGATCATCCTCGCAATTTCGGCTGATTAATATATATATATATATATATATATATATATAGCACTCACATGTTAATAAATAGACTGGTTATACAATTATTAATAAATTACAATATTACATTTCCATATAAGCCATTTTACCAATTAGTTTCATACCAGAAGTTCAGATAACCCCAGCAATCATCAGAAAAAGATGGAAGAAACAGTATGATAAACAAGCGCAGCATCCTGCTCAATTCTTGTGGGACACTTTAACTATTAACCCATTAGCCTTCAAACCAGCCATACCCAGCAAAATATTCTACCTGTTTTATATTTAAGATAGCCGGATCTGGCCTTTGCCATCTACCCTATAATTTCATTCTAAAAATAATTTCATTCACATCATCAAAATCTCAAAGCTATGAGATAATGCATGATTAATTCAAAGCAATCTTAATAAATAAGCAATCCATTTGGCAGAGTAATCTGAAGGTCAAAGGGTTAAGGGATCTAGGTCAAAGGAGTTCTGGATCACTGGACTGGTTGCTTTTTTGGAGGCACAAGCACAGGCAAGGTCAGTTTTGGCCTGGTTTTCACAGCTGGATGCCCTTCCTAACACCAACCACTTCACAGAATGAACTGCTTGCTCTTTGCGTGGCACCAACACTGACAGGGTCACCAAGTAACTTTGCAAGACAAAGATCCTTTGTTAGGGGCTGGGCCATAGATCTGTTAAGTCAAGGGTCAAATCTGGGATAAACAACAATAAGAACAATAACAAAAAAAACAAACCAACAAGCTTGAGTTGACATGAAGCTATATTAAAAGACCCTTGTTCTACATACCTCGCAATAGGATTGAACCTGAGATCTTGTGATTACAAAGTAAATGTCTTAAACATTTGACCATTCTATGATATGTATAAAGAGTGTGTAATGCCAATGATAATGGCAATACCCCCCCCTAGGCCAACAGTAATGATACAGCCATAGCAAGGACCATCACCACCACCACCACCACCACCACCCACCACCCACCACCCACCACCGCCAACAACACCACAACCAATACCACTGCAACCATCTACAACACAAGTTTGAACCAAATAGCTTCTACATGGTCACTCAGTCAGCTAGAAATAGCAGTTAACTCACATCCTACCATCTTCAGTAAAGACAGTGTGATCCTAGACTCCCTGTCCACAAAGGAAAGGTTGAATGGTCATGGCTGGAATGTCTTTAATCACACGTCTACTCAGTCAGGGTTGGACTGGCACTAAACAGCAACAACAACAACAGCAACAGCAACAACATACACTGCAGTATTACTAATTCTGCATTGCCTATCCCATCAGGTTCGAAGTTAGTCAATGTTTGCACACTTACGCACACACACATTCACACACACACACACACACACACACCACACACACACACACACACACACACACACACAAAGACATATCATTCACATTTTCTTTTCCATTTCAGTCATAGCAACAAGTTTGATTATAGTTTTCGTTATCTTTCTAATTCATTATTATTATTATTATTATCATCACGAAATCATCATCATCATCATCATCTTTATTATATTGTTATCAGTTGTAGTAGTAACAGCAGCAGCAGCAGCTGAAGCAGTTTTATCCCGATACTTTTCAATAGATTCACCATCACCATCATCATCATCATCATCATCATCATCGCCATCATCATCATCATCGTCATCGCCATCATCCTCATCATCATCATCATCATCATCATCATCATCATCACCATCACAATCATCATCATCATCATCATCATCACCACTACCACCACCATCACCATCATCATCGTCGTCGTCATCGTCATCGTCGTCGACACCCTCACAATCATCACCACCACTACTACCACCGCTACCATCACCATCACCATCACCATCACCATCACCATCGTCATCATCATCACCATCTTTGGTATTATCCTAGCGAAGGAATATTTGATTCAATATATATATATATATATAAACCAACCAGAACATCATTGAACACACAGTAACAAGCTGCCGCTACAGGGCAGAGTTCTAGCAAAATCTCATTCCACTTATGTCTCTCCACACAAGAAAATATATATATATGTGTGTATATATATATAAATATGCATATATATGTGTGTGTGTGTGTGTGTGTGTGTGTGTGTGTGTGTGTGTATCTTTGGCCACCATTATGGTTTGCAATGATTCAGCAGATTTTAAGAGGACAAAAATATAGCAAAAACTACAGAAAATGAAGAGAAAAAAATGAAGGATTGGTGAATTTATAGTGTAGGAGAATATTTGAGGGGGAAAAAATAAATGGAGAAAAAGATAAGATGTCTAAAAATGAGATTGTATGTAAGAAAGAAGTTGCTATTGAAAGACTGGCTAGAGGGAGACTACCAAAGTGTGGATAGGTGGATAGATGCAGTGTATACATGTTGACTGGATTGCTAGATAGATAGATAGATTGATAGATAGATAGGTAGGTAGGTAGGTAGATAGCTAGCTAGATAGATAGATAGATAGATAGATAGATAGATAGATAGATAGATAGATAGATAGATAGATAGATAAAGTGAGATAGATAAATAGATAGATTGATAGATAGATAGATAGACAGACAGATAGATAGACAGACAGATAGATAGATAGATAGATATAGATAGATAGATAGATAGATAGATAGATAGATAGACAGACAGACAGACAGATAGACAGACAGGCAGGCAGGTAGGTAGGCAGGCAGATAGATTGATTGATTGATAGATAGATAGATAAATAGATAGATAGATAGATAGATAGATAGATAGATAGATAGATAGATAGATGGATAGATAGATAGACAGATACAGTGTGTTGGTGTTGAATAGATAGATTGGTATACGAGGTCTGGTCAAACGTATTAGGACTGTTGCTATGGTAATGGAACTAAAGTACACAGGGTGAAACTGGTCAGCACAGATTGATCTTCAGTTCTGCCACACATCCACACTAAGTTATAAGGTTCTCGTCCATTTCCGTAGTTTATAGAAGTGTTTGGATGTAAACGGAAACTGGGTTTCGGGTGTGCAGGTCATCTCTTTGATTGTGTCAAGGACGATGGAAACATTTTCAAAATGGTCATAACAGATGACAAATCGTGGATCTGTGGGTATGACCCCAAAACCAAGGTTCAGTTTTCCCAGTGGAAGAACCCCAGGAAGAGTTCAAGATGTTGAGGAAATCCAAGACAATGCAACAAGGCAGCTGCTCAATTATCCAAAGAAACGAAGTTCCAGGAATGCTTCCATCATTGCAAACAATGCTGGATAAATGTGTGTGGTTTCAGAAACGGATTTGAAGGAGATTAACCCTGTTACCATATTTCTGTTGAGATGTTCTGTGTTTCTTTCAATTAATTTTAAATATAACAATGAATTTAGTAAAATAAATTAGTTATCGTTAAGCTGGTGTTAGGAACATAAATTGTGACTAAGGTTTGGTGGAAGATTTTAATTCAGAACTTTTGAAAACAAGACACTTGTGCTACAGAGCCAGGGGTGGTTTCAACCAGGTTGGTATCAAAAGGGTTAAGAATTGTTTCTCTATTATATATTTTAACCTTCTTGTTACCAAATTTCTGTTGAGATGCTCTGTGTTTCTTTCAATTGATTTCAAATATAACAAAGAATTTAGTAAAATAACTTAGTTATCATTAAGCTAGTGTTAGGAACATAAATTGTGACTAAGGTTTGGTAGAAGATTTTAATTCAGAACTTTTGAAAGGAAGACATTTGTACTCAGAGCCTGAGGTGGTTTCAGCCAGGTTGGTATCAAAAGGGTTAAGAATTGTTTCTCTATAATATATTTTAATGCTTTTGTTACCATATTTCTATTAAGATGTTCTGTGTTTCTTCCAATTAATTTTAAATATAACAAAGAATTTAGTAAAATAACTTAGTTATCATTCAGCTAGTGTTAGGAACATAAATTGTGACTAAAGTTTGGTGGAAGATTTTAATACAAAACTTATGAAAACAAGACATTTGTACTCAGAGCCAGAGGCGGTTTTAGCTAGGTTGGTATCAAAAGGGTTAAATGCCAAATTAACATGCGTTATAGTTCTCTTTTGATAGCATCAGATACAATACTATTTTGATCAGACCTCGTAGCGTGTCGATTCTGGTTGGGTTGACATGTACGGTTTGTAGTTGTTGACTGGACAGATAGACCGAGTGCATAGATATTGACCGTAAGATATAGATACAGTTCGCAGATATTGACTGTGTGTATTGATATAGTATGTAGGTGTTGGCTGGATAGGTACACACAGCCTGTGGATGTCGACTGGGAAGAGAGACACAATGCATAGATGTTGACTCATCCTCATCATTTAACATCCTCCTTCCATGCTGTCATGGGTTGGACAGTTTGACGGGAGCCACCCAGACAGAAGACTGCACCAGGTTTCAGTGTCTGTTTTGGCAAAATATAGTGTGTAGATATTGACTGGAAAGGTAGACACTGTGTGTAGGTGTTAACTAGACAGGGAGACACATAATGTAGATTTTTGAAGGAACAAACATAGTGTATACATACATACATACATACATACATACCTGTGTGGTAGGAAGCTTGCTTCCGAACCACATTGTTCTGGGTTCAGTCTCACTGCATGGCACCTTGGACAAGTGTCTTCTACTATAGCTTCAGGCCAACCAAAGCCTTGGGAATGGATTTGGTACCCGGAAACTGAAAGAAGCCTGTCTATGTAAATATATATACACAACTTATAAACAAGGGCAAAAAGAAAATTATTTCTATGCCAATATGCTGATAACAAACTTTTAAATCGTCAATTTCCATATATTATTTTATACCCAGTACAGAAATACGTTGTGCTGAAATCGAGGAAAGCTAGCCAACAGAATTCCTTTAAAAATTCGTTATTTCTATATTGAATCAATTTCAGAATTAATCTCATAATAGATTTTTTCCTCATCAGTAGAAAATACGAATAGAAATAAATATATATATATATCTGGCAGTCAGGGGAAAGATGCACTTATATATCTGTCAGTAGAGGGGGTATATTATCTGATATACGAGTGCATCTTGCCCCTGACTTATGGTCTCTTAGACAACTCATGCACACACAAACACACACACACACACACACACACACATATATATATAATGTCCTTCTGTCTGTGTTTTGTCCCCCATCAGCACTTGACAACTGGCTTTGGTGTGTTTATATCCCCATAACTTAGCAGTTTGGCAAAAGAGACTGATAGAATAAACAGAGGGCTTTAAAAAAATAAGTATTGGCATTGATTTCTTCAACTAAAATTCTTCAAGATAGTGCTCCAGCATGGCAACAACCTCATAACTAGGACCAGTAAAAAGCCATATATCCTCACACACACACACACTATGGAGACAGAAACTTTATACCCCTAATGTGAAACTGTTTACTGGTCAAATAAAAATATTTCAGCTTGACCAATGTAAAGCACCAATGCAATAAATACTTCGTTGGTAGACTGGTCAATGGCTAAACTATCACAAAATACCTTGTGGTGTTTAGTTACAGCATGGGGGCACATGGCTTAATGGTTAAAGTGATGGGCTCGTGATCATGAGATTGTAGTTTCAACTCTTGGACTGGGTAAATGCTTTGTGTTCTTGGGCAAAATATTTCATTTCTTGTGGCCCCAGTCCACTCAGCCGGCAGAAACGAATAATTCCACGACGGTCCAGCATCTCACCTAGGGAGGAACATATATATTTCTTTATTGCCCACAAGGGGCTAAACACAGAGAGGACAAACAAGGACAGACAAACGGATTAAGTCGATTACATAGACCCCAGTGCGTAACTGGTACTTAATTTATCGACCCCGAAAGAATGAAAGGCAAAGCCAACCTCGGCGGAATTTGAACTCAGAACATAGCAGCAGATGAAATACCTATTTCTTTATTACCCACAAGGGGCTAAACACAGAGGGGACAAACAAGGACAGACAAACAGATTAAGTCGATTACATCGACCCCAGTGCGTGACTGGTACTTATTTAATCGATCCCAAAAGAATAAAAGGCAAAGTCGACCTCGGCAGAATTTGAACTCAGAACATAGCAGCAGATGAAATACCGCTAAGCATTTCGCCTGGCATGCTAACGTTTCTGCCAGCTCGCCGCCTTAATGGAGAGGAACATATATGCCTGAGAAACCAGCAAATGGCCTTATGCTCCTTACAGAGTGTTGTGGACTAACCGTTTACTTGTACATGGCATTCTAGTTTCAAATCCAACCATAATCAACTCTTTCATTCGTCCTGGGTCATTGAAATATAGTACCAATCAAGTATGGGTGTTTATAATCTTATAATGCATATATTTTAAATGTGAATGGTTTCATAGCATAATAGGAGAGTGAAGAAGCATCGGACATTCAATGATGCATCAGCTCTGCAGCCGACAAATCTTATCTTCTTGCATTGATGTCATTATGTATGGAGACACACATACAACGGCCATCTTTGTTTGCAATGATTCAGCAAATTTGAAAAGAGACAGAAATAAAATTAAAAAATTATGGCAGGAAAGGATTTGAGAGTTGGAAATTGAAGAGAAGAATAGAAATGGAAAAAGAAAAAATTGATAGATGAATCGTATGAAGACAATGAGAGATTGTTGAGAAACAAGACACAGTGGGCTGATGTCATGCTGAACAGACAGACAGAGTACGTAGATGCTGTTTTGTGTGGCCTTCTTATGCAGTGTGTGAGATGCTGACAGTTGGGGAGACAAGATGTAATGTGTGGATTATTAATTAAATGTTATCGTTGTGGTTGAGAGGTTTGCTTCCCAAACATGTGGATCCAGGTTCAATCCCACTGTGTGGCACTTTGGACGAACATTTTCGTACTATAGCAATAGGCCAACAAAAATCTTGTGAGTGGATTTGGTAGAAGGAAACTGAAAGAAGCCCGTTGTGTGGCACTTTGGATGAACATTTTCTACTATAGCAATAGGCCAACGAAAATCTTGTGAGTGGATTTGGTAGAAGGAAACTGAAAGAAGCCCGTTGTGTGGCACTTTGGATGAACATTTTCTACTATAGCAATAGGCCAACAAAAATCTGGTGAGTGGATTTGTAGAAGGAAACTGAAAGAAGCCCGTTGTGTGGCACTTGGATGAACATTTTCTACTATAGCAATAGGCCAACAAAAATCTGGTGAGTGGATTTGGTAGAAGGAAACTGAAAGAAGCCCGTTGTGTGGCACTTTGGATGAATATTTTCTACTATAGCAATAGGCCAACGAAAATCTGGTGAGTGGATTTGGTAGAAGGAAACTGAAAGAAGCCCGTTGTGTGGCACTTTGGATGAACATTTTCTACTATAGCAATAGGCCAACGAAAATCTGGTGAGTGGATTTGGTAGAAGGAAACTGAAAGAAGCCCGTGTGTGGCACTTTGGATGAACATTTTCTACTATAGCAATAGGCCACGAAAATCTTGTGAGTGGATTTGGGAGAAGGAAACTGAAAGAAGCCCGTTGTGTGGCACTTTGGATGAACATTTTCTACTATAGCAATAGGCCAACGAAAATCTTGTGAGTGGATTTGGTAGAAGGAAACTGAAAGAAGCCCGTTGTGTGGCACTTTGGATGAACATTTTCTACTATAGCAATAGGCCAACGAAAATCTTGTGAGTGGATTTGGTAGAAGGAAACTGAAAGAAGCCCGTTGTGTGGCACTTTGGATGAACATTTTCTACTATAGCAATAGGCCAACAAAAATCTGGTGAGTGGATTTGGTAGAAGGAAACTGAAAGAAGCCCGTTGTGTGGCACTTTGGATGAATATTTTCTACTATAGCAATAGGCCAACGAAAATCTGGTGAGTGGATTTGGTAGAAGGAAACTGAAAGAAGCCCGTTGTGTGGCACTTTGGATGAACATTTTCTACTATAGCAATAGGCCAACGAAAATCTGGTGAGTGGATTTGGTAGAAGGAAACTGAAAGAAGCCCGTTGTGTGGCACTTTGGATGAACATTTTCTACTATAGCAATAGGCCAACGAAAATCTTGTGAGTGGATTTGGGAGAAGGAAACTGAAAGAAGCCCGTTGTGTGGCACTTTGGATGAACATTTTCTACTATAGATGGAATAACCAACACTCTGATGGAATAACCATCTTATTGGAGTGAATGTTGGACTGACCACCTGGCCAGTGAGGTGGCATCACCAGGAAGCTAAAACAATGTGAACTGCATTGTGATTAATGATGTATAACAATATCCGATAGTCTGGACGATCATGTGATCATGTGATATATGTGTGTGTATGTATGTGTGTATATACATATATATATATATAATATATATATATATATATATTATATATATATATATATATATGGGGAGAGTTTACAAAAAAACAAAAGACGAAGGCAGGTGGAGTACAAACAAACAATTGTATTAGTATGGCGCTCAAGAACGGAAAGAGAACAAGTCTTTTACATTTCGAGCCTACGCTCTTCGACAGAAAGATACACAGAAAAAAAACAAGGAGAGAAAAAAATGTGTGTAGGAGCTAACGATCTATAAATTTATACTTATAAATTTTATATATATATATATATCATCATCATCATCATCATCATCGTTTAGCGTCCGTTTTCCTTGCTAGCATGGGTTGGACGGTTCTACTGGGGTCTGTGAAGCCAGAAGGCTTCATCAGGCCCAGTCAAATCTGGCAATGTTTCTACGGCTGGATGCCCTTCCTAACGCCAACCACTCCGTGAGTGTAGTGGGTGCTTTTTACGTGCCACCCGCACAGGTGCCAGACAGAGCTGGCAAACGGCCACGAACGGATGGTGCTATTTATGTGCCACCGGCACGAGGGCCGGGCGAGGCTGGCAACGGACACGAAATGGGGCGGTGCTGGCAACGGTCGCGAAACGGAAGGTTCTCTTACATGCCACCGGCACTGGTAACACATCTGCAATTTCCATTGATCGATTTCCATTGATCGATTTCGATTCTGATCCTCACTTGCCTCAACGGGTCTTCACAAGTAGAGTTTCGACATGCCACCGGCACTGGTAACACATCTGCAATTTCCATTGATCGATTTCGATTCTGATCCTCACTTGCCTCAACAGGTCTTCACAAGTAGAGTTTTGTGTCCCAAGAAGGGAAGGTATGCATACGTAGGCTGGCTCCATCCCATATATATATATATATATATATATATATAATATATATATATATATATATATATACGTTTATCAATTTGTTTTGCAAGATTCCAGATATATAGTCAATTCAAGGATGTCATATCCTCATTAGTGATTAATGAATCCAAAATTTCAACGGTTTTATCTCCATCTCATTAGAAGAAAATCACCATGGTGTGTTACTGAGACCACCTTCGGTCATGACTGACCATGGGATTGCACCTAGAAAGTTACCCTCTGAGGCACAAGTCCGGGCAAGGTTGTTTATGGAAGACCAGCAGTTGCCCATGCACACTGGCCTCCCCTCTCCATGCCACTGATGTTATCCAAGGGAAAGGCAAAGGGGTCGATACAGCTTGGCACCAGTGATGCCACAACTCATTTCTACAGCTGAGTGAACTGGAGCAACGTGAAATAAAGTGCCTTGCTCAAGAACACAATGCACAGCCTAGTCTGGGATTCGAACTCACAACCTCACAATCATAAGCTGGACATTCTAACTACTAAGCCATGCACCTTCACTATGGTGTGTTATGGATTATTATAATAGGAAAAATTAATATGGTAAGGAAATGGAGAGTTGAGAATGTACAGGCGCAGGAGTGGCTGTGTGGTAAGTAGCTTGCTAACCAACCACATGGTTCCGGGTTCAGTCCCACTGCGTGGCATCTTGGGCAAGTGTCTTCTGCTATAGCCCCGGGCCGACCAATGCCTTGTGAGTGGATTTGGTAGACGGAAACTGAAAGAAGCCTGTCGTATATATATATATATACATATATGTGTGTGTGTATGTGTGTCTGTGTTTGTTCCCCTAGCATTGCTTGACAACCGATGCCGGTGTGTTTACGTCTCCGTCACTTAGCAGTTCGGCAAAAGAGAGACCGATAGAAAAAGTACTGGGCTTACAAAGAATAAGTCCTGGGGTCGATTTGCTCGACTAAAGGCGGTGCTCCAGCATGGCCGCAGTCAAATGACCTGAAACAAGTAAAAGAGTAAAAAGAGTAAAGAGTTAATTTATTTGTATCATAGTTTGTTGTTAAGATTTAAATAGAAATAAATTTTCAAAAAAGCATAAAAGAAAACTCAAAAAACCTACATATGTTTCAATTCTGACCCCTTAGAAATGCATAATTCAAAGCATTTGGGTTAAATCCCACAAGACATTTTCTTGTTTCTTTTTTTTTTCTTTTTCTTTTTCTCTTTTTTTTTTATAAAAAGCAGAAAATCTTGTAAAAAAGTGCACTGGCTGAATACAGCAATAAGGTGAAATTTGAAGTCCCAATCAACTCTAATCTGATAAATAAACTTAATTTTACTAATTATGTAGAGACCCTGCTATCAGTGAATGCTTGTCGTTATCTATAATTTTTATTGATTTACAACACTAAAAATTACATTTACATAAAAATATTTAAATAGATAAGAAGTTGGAAATATGTTTGTTTCCATGGAAATGTATTCAATATTGACTTAATGTATTTTGTTGGTTTAATTCCATCCATCTGTCGACCTCACTTCCTCTCTCATTCTCTCTCTCTCTCTTTGTATATGTGTGTGTGTGTGTGTGTATGTATAGATAGATAGACAGAGAGAGAGAGAGAGAGAAAGAGAGAGAGACAAACAGACAGACAGGCATATAGATATATCTATTGATATACATGTACATTCATACACACATTCACACACACACACACACACAAACACATTTATATGTATATAAGGTCGTCCCATAAATAATGCGGTTTTTTATACTTATTTTATTTTTCAAGGCGCGTGGCTCAGTGGTTAGAGCATTGAGCGTATGATCGTGAGGTTGTTAGTTCGATTCCCGGACCGGGCTGCATGTTGTGTTCTTGAGCAAGGCACTTTATTTCATGTTGCTCCAGTTCACTCAGCTGTAGAAATGAGTTGCGACGTCTCTGGTGCCAAGCTGTATCGGCCCCTTTGCCTTTCCCTTGGATAACATCAGTGGTGTCGAGAGGCGGGGGCTGGTATGCACAGGTGACTGCTGGTCTTCCATAAACAAATTTGCCTGGACTTGTGCCTGGGAGGGTACCTTTCTAGGTGCAATCCCATGGTCATTTATGACCAAAGGGGGTCTCCTCCTTATTTTTCAAAATTAAGATAAACAAAGTTCTTTTTTTAATCTTGTTTATACTCTGCTTTTTGAATTCTAACTGAAAATAATGGACTCAAGCCTCATCTTCTGTGACTATTCTTTCTTAAAGAATGGTCAGATAAAAGAATGGTCAAGTAAGTATTGATAGTTCTCCACATGACTGCACTTATGCGCTTCGGTAAGCTCCTTTGGCACCCATCTCACAGATTTTATGGTATCACAGCTTCTGGTTTCGTACACAGAACTATGACTAATTTGTAGTGAACAAGCTACCTTATCAATGATCACCAGTTCACCAGAACGGTCTCTCGAGCTTGTCGAATCTTCATGCTACTAATGGAAGTTGATGGGCATCCTGCTCCCTCTTTGTGCTTCACATTTCTCCAGCCATTTTTAAACTCCTTGATCCATTTGAATGCATTTCAACATGGCAGAGTGCTATCTTGGTATTGTACTAAAAACCTACGATAAATTTCAGCCCTTAATACACCTTCAGACAAGAGGAATCGGATCATTGATTTGTGTTCTTCTATGGTGCACAATGCCAGCTGAGCAGCCATGTTTTCTCTGTAACACAAGAAAGAAAACTGGAATGGTCATGACCAAATCTCGGCCATGGAAATACAAGAGTACCAATCTTTAGCATGCGAGTGTTGAAGGCAGTGCAGCCAACCTAAAGAAGGTTTTGGTGAAAGAGTGGCTGTGTGGTAAGAAGTTCGCTTACCAACCACATGGTTCTGGGTTCAGTTCCACTCCATGGCACCTTGGGCAAGTGTCTTCTACTATAGCCTCGGACTAACCAAAGTATTGTGAGTGGATTTGGTAGAGAGAAACTGAAAGAAACCTGTCGTATATATATATATATATATATATGTATATGTTTGTGTATCTGTGTTTGTCCCCCACCATCTTTT
>NC_043014.1:3308888-3316388 GCF_006345805.1 Octopus sinensis
TAAATAACAGCGTATAGATTTTTTTGCCTATCGTCTGCATAGACAATGAATGACCAGTGTGTATATATTCACTGGATAGATCCGCATAATGTGTAAATAGAAGAGGAACAGAGATACACAGTGTGTATGTCTAAAATTCTTTCTGATTTTCTGAGAAAGGAAAAATGGTAATTGTTATAAGTTGATGTATTCTGGTTCTGATATATTCCACTGCAGAATTGTCCTGCAGGACAATGGGATGGCTAATGTAAGCATTGGTTTTACCAAAAGTCAAAGGTTAAGTGTGTAATAGTTAAACTAGTGGACGTGAGTTCAATTCCTCGGTCACTCAAGACACATTATACATATATATATATACATACATACATATATACATATATATATATATGTATAGATATATATATATATGTATATATATATATATATATATATATATATATATATATATATATATATATATATATATATATATATATATATATATATATATATATATATATATATATATATATATATATATGTATGTATGTATATATATTCTGGCTGGAGCACAGGGAAATAGTGGCATCGTATATAGCAGAGTATCTAAAACAACTATTGCTCAATGTCTGGACAAAGAAACACACACATACATATAAACAAGCATATAACCACATATTTATATACACATTATATATCTATAGCTATATCTATCTATCTATCTATCTATATGTATATATATATATATATATATATATATATATATATATATGCATGTATTTAGATATGTATAATATATATATATATATATATATATATATATATATATATATATATACAACACATATAGATATTAATATATATATTTTCATACATAGTGTGTAGATAAATAGACAGAAAGATAAATAGATAGATTGATACATATATATATATCAATCTATCTATCTATCTATCTATATATATATATATATATAGAGAGAGAGAGAGAGAGAGAGAGAGAGAGAGATGAACACATAATAGCAAGTATATATTTGGCAGCATTTCAGTCCACAAGTCCAACTTCATTTCTGCAAATATACACAAAGAAGCCGTACATCCAGCTGCCATCTTTATTTACAATGGTTTGGTCAGTAAAGAAAAAAAGGGGGGGGGGGTGAAACATAGCGGAAAAAGGATTGGTATGTTTATTCATGAAGGGGAAAAAACTGGAAAATAAATGAAGAAAATAAAAGACATTATTGCGTAGAATGGTGGGGAGGATGATAATGATGTTAAAAAAAATAAAGAATGTGAGTTTGTTGTTATAGGGATTGGCTGTGAGGTTAAGAAGCCTGGTTCTGAACCCCAGGGTTCCGGGTTCAGTGATGCAATGTGGCACCTTATGTTGGCGCCGCCTACTACATACTAGAGTTCTGGGCTCACGAAAGCCTTGCGAGTGAATCTGGGGAGAGACAGATTCCAAAGAAGCTTATTGTGGCTGTGTGGTAAGGAGCTTGTTTCCTGATCACATGGTTCTGGGTTCAGTCCCACTGCATGGCACCTTGGGCAAGAGTCTTCTACTATAGCCTCGGGTTGAGCAAAGCCTTGTGAGTGGATTTGGTAGATGGAAACTGAAAGAAGCCCACCATATATATATATATATATATAATATATATATATATATATAATAATAAATATTAGGGAATAAATCCAAATTTACAGGGAAAATCAGATTTAGGATTGAATCCAATTTTATAGTAAAATATTATATAATATTAATTAGAGACAAAACCACTATTTTGCAAATCAAAGAAAGACTTAATCCAATACATACTTCATAACTTAAAATTGAATAGAAGATCTGAAATCCACCTGATGAATGTCCTTAGAAGAGACACGAAACAATTGTAGTGGCGAATTTAATTTTATTTAATTTATATTAAATTTTTTATGTATTGGATTAAGTCTTTCTTTGTTTGATTTGCAAAATAGTGGTTTTGTTTCTAATTAATATCATATATATATATATATATATATATATATATATATATATATATACATGTATGTATACATCTATTTATGTGTGTGTCCCCACTCCACCGCTTGGCAACCGATGTGCTGTGTTTATGTCCCTATGACATAGTGGTTTGGTAAAAGAGACTGATAAAATAAGTACTAGGCATAAAACAAAAAGTACTGGGATCGATAAATTCAACTATAGATTCTTCAAGGCGGTGCCCCAGCATGGCCACAGCCTAATGAGTGAAAGAAGTAAAAGATAAAAGATAAAAGATATATATATATACATATAAATGGGGTGGGTACCCAAAAGTAACCAGAAACGTTCTCTGCAGGACAAGCCCGTTGTAACTCAGGCTTCCACCATTAGAAGTCACTTGATGCACCCCTCAGGCCTCAGGTGGTGGTGGTGGTGGTGGTGTTGAAAGTGGTGGGTGATTGATTTTTCAGTGATTTTTGCAATGGCTGAAATGAAGAACAGTGTGCTTCCATGAAACTCTGTTTTCTGCCGGGGAAAATGGTGGCCGAAACAGTTGTAATGCTTCTAACAGCTTAAAAGGATGCTGCCATGATCAAAACACAAGTTTACGAGGAATGGTCACTTGTTGCATGAAGACCAACCTCGTTCAGGGTAACCATCAACCTCTCAAAGGAATGAAAACAGGAAAATTCATGAAGTGGTCTTGGAGGACCGTTACCAAACAATTGACAAACTTGTTGATATGACTGGTGTGTCTTGGTGCTCCTGCCAACAAATTTTGAGTGAGGAACTGCGGATGTAAAAGAGTTTCAGCAAAATTGTGCCTTGCTTGGTCATGGAAGATCAAAAGCAGTCATGGGTGAATGCATGTCAAGGACTGAAAGAATAGCTGAACGTTGATCCGGACCCTTTTCCGAAGGTCATCACTGGTGATGAAAGCTGGTGCTACGGAATTTGCAGATGTGGAAGAGGTGAAGGAAAAACGATGGAGGCATGGAAAGGTATCACTTCGCAAGAGCCCCAGCACTGCTTCAAACAGTCTGGATTGATGCATTGTTTCAAATGGAGAATACTTTGAAGGTGATAAAAGTGTAAACATGCAAAACTAAGGGAATAAAATAATATTGCAAAATTCTGGTTTCTTTGGGGTACCCCTACGCGGATTCGTTATTTTTTATTTTTGCCTACGTAAAAAAGTGTGTTACTGTCTGGTAGATCTTTATGGTAACAGAAAAGGCATTTTAACTCCTATTTCTAAATTCAGTGCATGGCGAAGCAATTAGCTGAACCCTGATTATAATTACGTTTTTAGCAGTATTTTGTCTGTCTTTATGTTATGAGTTCAAATTCTGCCCAGGTCGACTTCACCTTTCATCTTTTCGGGGTCGATGAATTAAGTACCAGTTACGCACTGGGGCTGATGTAATTGACTTAATCTATCTGTCATGGCGGCGAGCTGGCAGAACCGTTAGCACGCCGGGCGAAATGCGTAGCTGTTTTTCGTCTGCCATTACGTTCTGAGTTCGAATTCCGCCGAGGTCGACTTTACCTTTCATCCTTTCAGGGTCGATAAATTAAGTACCAGTTACGCACTGGGGTCGATGTAATTGACTTAATCCGTTTGTCTGTCCTTGTTTGTCCCCTCTATGTTTAGCCCCTTGTGGGTAGTAAAGACACATAAATTAAGTACCAGTTGCATACTGGAGTTGATCTAATTGACTGACCACCTTCCCAAAAATTTTGGGTCTTGTACCCAGAGTAGAAAAGATTACAATTATGTTTATAATTATAGAATATTTATATATATGTTTGTGTGTGTGTGTGTGTGTGTGCAATCCAGTAATCCAATGGATGTATGATTCATCAAGTGCACTGTACTGTATGTCATACAGTGAGACATCAGTGACCCAATTGACAAGAAAACCCGTCAGACACACAGCTGCTGTGTTACAAACTCTGGGTTAATCTAGCCATTTGTCAAACCCCTTCTCTGGCTGGAGGTTCAATTAATCATTTGGGGCTCACAGCAATATTGGAGAATATTGTGGCAGTGGTGGTGGTGGTGGTGATAGTGGGAGAGGGAGGCTGTGATTAATGGTGGTGATGGTGATGGTGATGGTGGTGGTGGTGGTGGTGGTGATGGTGATGGTGGTGGTGGTGGTGATGGTGATGGTGATGGTGGTGGTGGTGGTGGTGGTGGTGGTGTGCTTGTTACAAATGATGATCATGGTGATTGAGGTTGGGATCTCAGAATGATTGATGGTGGGACTGACTGATGCTGGTTGTTGTAACAGGATTTTGGTGATTATGGGGGTTGTGGGGCTGATGGTGGTTTGAGGTGATTGGTAGTGTTGGTGGTGGTGGTGGTGGTGATGTTGTTGTTGTTGGTGATGGTGGTGGTGGTGGTGTTGATAGTGGGGTTGTTAAAAGTGGTGGGTGGTGGTGGTGGTGGTGGTGGTGGCGATGGTGTTGTTGTTGTTGGTGTTGGTAGTGGTGATGGTGTTGTTGTTGTTGTTGTTGTTGTTGTTGGTGGTGGTGGTGGTAATGGTGATGGTGTTGTTATTGGTGGTGGTGGTGGTGGTGTTGATAGTGGTGTTGTTGAAAGTGGTGGGTGGTGATGGTGGTGTTTGTTTTGTTGTTGTTGCTGCTGCTGGTGGTGGTGGTAGTGGTGGTAGTGGTGGTGGTGGTGGTGGTGGTGTTTTTGGTGGTAGTGGTAGTAATACAACCACT
The DNA here is from genome assembly GCF_006345805.1 of Octopus sinensis. Lineage (NCBI taxonomy): Eukaryota > Metazoa > Mollusca > Cephalopoda > Octopoda > Octopodidae > Octopus > Octopus sinensis. The sequence goes on from NC_043014.1 coordinate 3,313,576, forward strand.
ACCACTCCCCCATTACAACTATCACCACCAGAAGTAACAGCAGAAACAACATCAGCAATAATAACCACAGTATCCTCCTCATCCTCCTCCTCGTCATCTTCATCTTCATCATCACCACTGCTTTCCTCCACCTCCTTACCATTATCATCACTATCATCCTCCATCTCCCCTTCTGCCTCCTCCTCTCTTTCCTATCATCATCATCATCATCATCGTCATCATTATGATCATCATCATTATCATCATCACCATCACCATCATCATCATCACCACCATCACCATCATCATCACCATCATCATCATCACCACCATCACCATCACCATCACCATCATCATCACCATCACCATCATCATCACCATCATCATCATCACCACCATCACCATCATCATCACCATCATCATCATCATCACCATCACCATCATCATCATCATCATCGTCATCATCATCATCATTATCATCCTCATCATCCTCATCATCATCATCACTGACCAATCCAACAGGTAGTTTCACCCCTCAGCCAACCGGCCAGCAGACCAACCAACCAACCAGCCCGCCCACCCACCTACCTGTCTCCCCACCGCTCACTCCACCCTACTAGTGTGACTCCAATGGCTATCTGCTAGCCAAGTGCATTGCATGGTTGGCTATTTGGCTGGCCGGATGGCCGGATGGCTGGATGGCAAGATGGGTGGATGGGTGGCTAGCTGGTTAGCTTTGTCGGCTAACGAGCTAGTTAATTTATTAGCTGGCTATCTGACTATCCGGCTACCTGGCAAGTTAGTTGTTCTGTTGCTCGTTTAGAAAGTCGCATTGATTTTGGTATAAAGCATGACTCACACCCGACTGGTTTGACCTAGGAGGAGTGGTGGTGGTGGTGGTGGTGGTGGTAGTAGTAGTAGTAGTAGCAGTGGTGGTGGTGGTGGTGGTGGTGGTAGTAGTAGTAGTAGTGTGGTGGTGGTGGTGGTGGTGGTGGTGGTGGTGGTGGTGGTGGCGGCGGCGGCGGCGGCGGTGGTGGTAGTAGTAGTAGTAGTGATGGTGGTGGTGGCAGTGGTGGTGGTGGCAGTGGTGGTGGTGGTGGTACTGGAGGTGGTAGTGGTGGTGGTGGTAGTAGTAGTTGTAGTGGTGGTGGTGGCAGTGGTGGTGGTGGTGGTGGTACTGGAGGTGGTAGTGGTGGTGGTGGTAGTAGTAGTTGTAGTGGTGGTGGTGGTGGTAGTAGTAGTAGTAGTGAGGGTGGTGGTGGCAGTGGTGGTGGTGGTGGTGGTGGTGGTGGTAGTAGTAGTAGTGATGGTGCTGGCAGTGGTGGTGATACTGGTGGTGATGGTGGTCATCATCATCGCTGTCATCACTGTCATCGTCATCGTCATTATGATGGTGGTTGCGGTAGTAGTAATGGAAGTAGTATTGATGATGATGATGGTGGTGATTGTTGTTCCAGTGGTGGTATGGTAGAGGTGTTAACCGTGTGACTATTGGTTGTGATGGTAGTGGTTGTAGTTCTGCAGGGTGTTGGGGCTAAATTGGACAGTTTGCATCAAAGGAAATGAAAACACAATGTCCCATCCAAAAATGAAAGGGTTTTAAAAAATCAAAAAAATCTCAGCTAGATTAGGGCTGGGAGATAACAGTTTACTCAAAGTAGCTGCCCTCAGCTTCCACCACAGCCCCAAGACGGCTCTGGAACCTGGTACATGCATTCCTCACTGTGTCCCTGGGAAGATCTTCAAACACTTTCGTGATTTTGGCCCCAGATTTGCCTTCGTGCAGCCAGCAGAGCAGTTGGTGTCTTTCTCAATCACACCCTTTACATAGTAATCCATAGGATTACAATTGAAGGAATTAGTAGGCCAGAAATTGGGGCTGGTGAAGTCGTAAAAATTCCCTGAAAACCACTTCTGACTTACTGAGATGTACTTGCATAGCAAGTGACCTGATCTGATATTGTGTGCTGAAACGAAAACAATTGCAGCGTGGAAGGTGCTTATAAGCCATTTAAGAAACACAAAAACCGTTAGATTCACTTCAACATTAAAATTAAATTTGCCAAAATATTTTCGTCGCTTTCAGACCGCGACCTGTTCACTGACAAAATTTTGTGCAGCACGAAATTTTGTCAGTGAATATGGTTTCATATTTGTTTATAATTAAGATCTAAACAGTTGATATATGAATGTGAAAGAGATAGTAAAATAACTGTAAATCTAGTTTTGGGTAAGCCTTTATACACACACAAATATATACATTTTATCATCATCATCATCATCATCGTTTAATGTCTGCTTTACATGCTGGCATGGGTTGGACAGTTTGACTGAGGACTTGCGAGCCAGAGGCTGCACCAGGCTCCAATCTGATCTGGCAAAGTTTCTACAGCTGGGTGCCCTTCTTAGCACCAACCACTCTGAGAGTGTAGAGGGTGCTCTTTATGTGCCACCAGCATGAGGGCCAGTCAGGCAGTTCTGGCAATGACCACACTCAAAGGTGATTTTACACGCTAACTGCACGGGAGCCAGTCCGGCAAGTTCGAAAGACGAACGAAAGCGCTAATATGAAAACGAAAATATAAAAATAAAATAAGTTCTTTCCAAAATTCTGACAGCGTTTTTTTTCAATATTCAATTCTGTACATCACACCTAACACTCTATACATATACACACACACACATATATATACGAGCAAAACGGCCCCCGTCCAATGGACGGTGCTGAGTTGTCAAACATTTAAACCAAATTTTCTCAAAACAACTTGTCCCACTGTCCCATAGGCCTCCCCTTTGAGAAACACTGATTTAACCTAAATTTGAGACACCAGCAA
>NC_043014.1:3323888-3326388 GCF_006345805.1 Octopus sinensis
GTCAGTGACATCCAGATCAGCATCATTATCATCTCCATCTTCAAAAGAAATCGTTATTTTTTTATTTTCAATGTTTTTCCACCAAATTTCAAACCTTCAACACGTTAGATCACCACCCTCAACATCACCACCATCAACACCAACTTCTTAAACATCATCATCAACATCATCAGCCTCAACACCACATCACCATCAGTACCATCAAAGTCTTTATCAATATCGTTATTATTTTTATTATTATTATTATTATTATTATTATTATTATTATTATTATTATTATTATTATTGTAAAGGCAGTGAGAAAGGCAGAATTTTTAAAATGCTGAATGAAAGGCTTAGCAGTATTTCACCTGTTGCTTCATTCTGGGTTCAAATTCCGCCGGGGTCAACTTTGCCTTTCATCCTTTCGGGGGTTGATAAATTAAGTACCAGTTGAGTACTGGGGTTGATCTCATTGACTTAACCCTCTCCCTCAAAATTTCAGGCTTTGTACCTACAGTAGAAAGGAATATTGATATCATTGTTAACCCTTTCGTTACTGTATTTACTCATCCAGAGACCCCAAGAGATACCAACTTAGAAGTTCATGTTGGTGTTAATGCCTAGGGTGTCTTATATTTGGTTTTGTACATAGTGTTGTTCTAGAGAATGTTTAAGAAACCGTAAGAAAATTATGTTTGTTTTAAATCTTGAGATTACATAGAAAGTATTTTGCATAGAAAGTATATGGGCAGTTCCCATGAGTACTATCTTCTGAATTTTTGCCATTTTGGGGTTTCCTGGCATCTGAGCTAGGTATCAATCAGCCCCTTATTATTATTATTATTATTATTATTATTATTATTATTATCATTATTGTTGTTGTTGTAGTTGTTGTTGATGATAAAACCATTAGAATATTGGGAAAAATTCTTTGCATTATTTACTTTTGACCCTTCATGATCGGAGTTCAAATCCAACTGAAATTAACTTTACCTTTTATCCTCTGGGGTAGATGGCAATTCAGGGTGCATGGTTCCTTATTGCAGAAACGGCTGTTGACTAATAAGTGATTACATAACTCCTGTTCATTTGTCATTAATTAATTAATTAATTAATTAATTAATTAATAATACACTCTGTACTGACTGCTGGTTCATATAAGAGTCTGGGTGCAGAGAACATCAGTCAATTCCCATCTCCTCAGCACCAGCCCTTACTAATCATGTAAACTATTAGATTATTAATAACAACTGGTTATCGGTACTATTATGGAGCTTTTAAAATAAGTTAACTTCAACTTATTTTATTTGAATTAATTATTTAATCAATTAGTTAATAATATATCACAATTCTATAATTATACATTTAGTGATGTTTATCTTAATGAAACAGCTGCTGAACACAAAATATAGAGTGAACATGAGATTTAGTCTTTTCTGCTTTAATTCTAAATATATTGATCTTAAAGATAACTTTATCTGACTATGCATATAAATGCAAGTCAATTCAATGTAATAATGGTTTCAAAATTTTGTCACAAGGCCAGCAATTTTAGGGAGGGGATTAAGTTGGTTAAATTGACCCCAGTACTCAACTGGTACTTGTTTTATCAACCTTAAAAGGATGAAAGGCATTGTTCACCTCGGCAGAATTTAAACTCACAACCATAAAGATGGATGAAATGCTGCCAAACATTTTACCCAGCACAGTAACGACCCTGCTACCTTGTAAAAATGCATTGTAGCTTAACGAGCTGTTATTCATTAAACTCTTAATTACTGTAGGTTTATTTTTTGGACGTTTATACATCAATTCTCTATATAGATGTATGTTTATATAGATGTGCTCAGACATCGTGAGACTAATAAACTAGTGTAAAACTCAATATACATACACTTCAGAACAAAGCATTTGTTGAGCTCAGAGTGAGAGACTATTGCAACTTGTAGCCGAAACAGCTGTAAGCCAATGAGGTTCATAGAATAATTGTTTGCTCCTTTGTTATCTAGTTTTCAATAGAATATATAATATATATTATATTATATATACTCTTTACTCTTTTACTTGCTTCAGTCATTTGACCACAGCCATGCTGGAGCACCACCTTTAGTTGAGCAAATCGACCCCAGGACTTATTCTTTGTAAGCCTAGTACTTATTCTATCGGTCTCTTTTGCTGAACTGCTAAGCTAACACACCAGCATCGGTTTTCAAGCGATGTTGGGGTGGGGACAAACGCAGACGCACAAACATATATACACACACATACATACACACATATATATATATATACATACTGGGCTTCTTTCAATTTCCGTCCACCAAATCCACTCACAAGGCTTTGGTCAGCCCGAGGCTATAGTAGAAGACATTTGCCCAAGATGCCACGCAGTGGGACTGAACCCTGAACCATGTGATTCGTAAGCAAGCTACTTACCACACAGCCACTGACTCTCTTATCAAATGGCATTGAAGTGTCTATTATTGGTTCCTTGGTTGCCCCTGGGTGGCCTTTTCTC
>NC_043014.1:3331445-3441445 GCF_006345805.1 Octopus sinensis
CACACACATGTTAATAATTATTTTTATATTTTTTTATTTTTAATATAAGGTGTGTTTGGTGGGCTTGACATGCATGCACTGAATCGGAAAGTCCTGTGGACACGCTTGGCTAGCACCGCCAAAATTGGTACAAAGAAGCTTGTACTGAAGGAAGCAGTCGACTGGAAACCTGGAGAAGAGATTGTTCTTTCATCTACGGACTACAATGCCTGGGAAACGGAAACTTTCAGAATTCAATCGGTTTCAGCAGATGGCACCCAACTGACCCTCAATGCCACTGTGGCCCATCAGCATATTGGTAAGTTGTACATGCAAAAGGCTGCCACAGTCCAGTAACTATTCGTGTATTGTTTTTGTGTTGGAGTAAAGAGTGTTTGCCAACATAACATGGCAGTCCTGGTTTAGGACGAATGTTGTTGTAATTGAGTCCCAGGAGACATCGTCTCCAGCTGCCTATACGACATGATCTGTGTCCTTATATTTTCGAACAAGGAAATCTAGCACCCCCTCTCAGCTCAAAACAATATCTGTGTATCTGTGAATTTGGCAGCGCCACCTCTAGCCGAACGATTATTCTGTGCTGATGAAGGGAAATAACCCGGAAATCACGATACACAGATATTGTTTTGATAGTTCTTCAGAGCAGATTGGTTCGTTGCTTAGAGATAACAGCATATTTCGTAATGGTTATTGTGTTCCATTTTGAAGTTGTTTTAAATTGATTAAATGTCTCTTCTACAATATAACTAGGATCTTTTCGGTTTGAACGGCAGTTTTTAACATAATTTCTAGGTAACTAAACACTTTTAAACTTCGTATACTGGTAGAATGTGTTTATAAAACATCTTTTTCTCTTGACTTTATTGAGAAAATTCTATAGTTTGTAAGATATTTGTTGTTGTTTTTCTTCAATTTCTGCAATTTCAACCAATCAATGACGTCCCTTGAGGTAAACAACATTCTGTGCCGCATGAATATATCCCTCGTTTAAGAAACAGATTGGGTTTATTTACATTTGTGAAGAAAAAAAGATACCTTTCCCCCCACCCCTAATCCTAACCCTAAAACAGACTGAAATGCAATAGATCGATACTAGGGTCATAATTATGGGTGACAATTTCATATGACACTGCTAGAAAAAACTGCCGTTCAAACTGAAAAGATCCCTATTATATTTTCAAGTTATTCGCCAAAACATCAGACAGAATTTTTAGGCTTTGCATATTATAAAGCGTGGTGGAGAAATGAAATGATAGAAGGGAGATAAATGACATTGCTCAAATTTTTTTATAGTTTTACAATGCAAGAGTTATCTCCCTCTAAAAGAGTAATTATTTAACCGCAGGTAAGTCACACAGGAGTAGATGTGGGACCGAAGGCGTTAACCGTAGCTCTTTCGTCTTATGTTTAGACACAATGATTCTAGGAATACAACATTTAATGTTCCTTTCAATATTTAATTCACTATGGTGAGATAAGATGGATAAAAGGCTGCTATATCCGGCAGATTTGCGACCACAAACAGGTTTGCTTGTGGGATTATAAAAATGTAACTTGGAGGAACTCAATGAGGAAAGCGTTATGAGGGTCACAAAAAATGCTAGAAATAGCACTCAAATCTTTCTTTCATTACACCATCAAGAATGAAGAGTGACTGTGTGGTAAGTAGCTTGCTTACCAACCACATGGTCCTGGGTTCACTCCCACTATGTGGCACCTTGGGCAAATGTCTTCTACTCTAGCCTCGGGCTGACCAAAGCCTTGTGAGTGGATTTGGTAGACGGAAACTGAAAGAAGCCCGTCGTATATATGTATAAATATGTGTGTGTGTGTGTGTGTGTGTGTGTTTATGTGTTTGTGTTTGTCCCCCCAACATCGCTTGACAACCGATGCTGGTATGTTTACGTTCCCGTTACTTAGCGGTTCGGCAAAAAACCCCCAAAAGAATAAGTACTAGGCTTACAAAGAATAAGCCCTGGGGTCAATTTGCTCGACTAAAGGCGGTGCTCCAGCATGGCCACAGTCAAATGACTGAAACATGTAAAAGAGTAAAAGAGTATAGTTTTACATTTACCTAAAGAAATTTTTAAATAAACAACCAGCAGGGTGGTCGCATGGGAATGTCTTTGAGTGCAGAGTTCAAATCCCGCCAAGTTCGATAAACAAAATATCAATCAAATAGTGGTAGAGATTCTTCACTCTCTCTCTCCCTCTCTCTTCCATCATTCCCTATTTGCTCTTCTCTCCTCCATCTCCTTCTTTCTCTCCCCCTCTCTCTCTTTATCTTTGCCTCTCTCTCCTATCTCTCTTCTCTTCTCCATCTCTGTCTTTCTCTCTGTCCCTCTCGCCTCTACTCTCTCTTTCTCTGTGTCTATCTTTCCCACACTCTCTCTTTCATCTTGCTCTTTCTCACTTTTCTCACTCTTTTTTTCGTTCCCTCCCTCTCCCTCTTCTCCCTTCTTCCTCTTTCCCTCTCTCCCCACTTCCCGCCCTCATTCCCTTTTTTTTTATTTCTCTTCATTCACATCATTCCTCTCTCTCTCTCTTCCCTCCGACAGTCCACCAAGAGACCATCAACAAGAACCAAATCGAGATCGCAGCTGAAGTCGGCCTCTTCACTCGTAACATCAAGGTGATCGGCAAAGACTACAACAACCTCTACAAGGAAATGTTTGGCGCCAGGATCATTGTTGGAGTGACACAAACAGAACAAGACAAAGTATATGTCGGTGAGTAATAATACGGGCTGCTGCTCTCATTCAGATATGGAAAATATTCTAACTTAATTTTACTCTCTCTCTCTGTCTTTCTCTCTCTTATTTCTCTTTCCTCTCTGTCTCTTCCTTGTTCTCTCTCTCTCTCTTATTTCTCTTTCCTCTCTGTCTCTCCCATGCTCTCACACACACATAGTACTCTCTCTCAATCCCCTTCCTCTCTCTCTCTCTCTCTTATTTCTCTTTCCTCTCTGTCTCTCCCTCGCTCTCACACATACGCGTTATCTCCTCCTTCCCCTTTCTCTCCCCCTCTCTCTCACACACACATACACACACACACTTTTCTCTCTCCTTGTCATTTTCTCTCTTCTCCCTTACTTTTCCTCTCCCTCCCACTCTCCCACTTTCTCTGCCTTCCTCTTCCTTCCTCTCATTCCCTTCCATTTCGCCTTCTTTTACTCTTTCTCCCTAACACTCTCTCTCTCTTTCTCTTTCTTCCTCCCAGGTTACATGCGACTTAGCAACATTGAGTTCTATCACTCAGGCCAATATGGTTGGACCGGCAAGAATGACCCACGTTACTCGGTGGCTTTCCATAATTTAGGCACAATAGACCATAGACTACGTCCTACATACGTGAGAAAGTGTGCGTTCCATAATGGCTTCTCCACTGCCATCGGAATTTACAACAGCCACAAGGTTCCTATAGAAAACAACATTATTCACCACACAATCGGATCAGGTCAGTACAACAACTTCTCTTCATTAACAGGAACAGATTTTGATTTTACCATACCTATATATATATATGTGTGTGTGTATGTGTGTGTGTGTGTGTGTGTGTGTGAGAGTGTGTGAGTGTGTGTGTGTGTGAGTGTGTGGTGTGTGTGTGTGTGTGTGTGTGTGTGTGTGTGTGTATATATAAGGCGGCGAGCTGGCAGACACATTAGCACGCCGGGCGAAATGCTTAGCGGTATTTCGTCTGCCGTTACGTTATGAGTTCAAATTCCGCCGAGGTCGACTTTGCCTTTCATCCTTTTGGGGTCGATAAATAAAGTACCAGTTTCGCACTGGGGTCGATGTAATCAACTTAATCACTTGTTTGTCCCCTCTATGTTTAGCCCCTTGTGGGCAATAAAGAAATATGTATGTATGTATGTATGTATACAGAGAGAAAGAGAGAGATGTGTGTGTGTGTGTGTGTGTGTGTGTGTGTGTGTGTGTGTGTATGTACAACGGTTATCACAACGAGGATCCCAGTTGATCCGATCAACGGAACAACCTGCTCGTGAAATTAACGTGCCAAGTGGCTGAGCACTCCACAGGCACGTGTACCCTTAACATATTTCTCGGGGGAGATTCAGCGTGACACAGAGTGTGACGAGGCTGGCCCTTTCGAAATACAGGTACAGCAGAAGCAGGAAGAAAGGGTGAGAGAAAGTTGTGGTGAAAGAGTACAGCAGGGATCACCACCGACCCCTGTCAGAGCCTCATGGAGCTTTAGGTGCTTTCATCAATAAACACTCACAACGCCCGGTCTGGGAATCAAAACCACAATCCTATAATCGCGAGTCCGCTGCCCTAACCACTTGGCCATTGCGCCTCCATATAATATATATATATATATATATATATATATAGATATATATATATATATATATATATATATATATTATATATATATAATATATATAATATATATATAATTATATAATTATATATATATATATATATATATATATATATATATATATATATATATATATATAACAGGATCAAGTTTTTTTTCTTTAAGATTCCACATCTTTTTTGTGCTTCAATTTAAGGTCCTTATATTTTCTAAATTTGTCCAAATCCTTTACAAATATATTTTTATTAGCGGAAACACAACTATTAGTCTGCAAATATTTTCTTCCTTGTCTTTAATAACTATGTCTGGTCAATTAACCAGGATCGTTTTGACAGTGTTGACTGGAAAATCCCAGAGGATAGTAACATTTTCACCTTCAACGACTGGCTCAGGATGATGGTCATGCCAGTAAGCAGGAGTACTGATCGGTAGGGTTTGCATATTTTCCAATGTCCCACCCAATTGAAGCAATTTATTATTTTGGTTTGGCTCAAATTTGGTCTTATTCCTGGTCAGATTTATGTGGGCCGTGGGTTATTATCTGTAACCTTAAGTATGCTCAAGTTTTAATAATAATAATAAAAACATTGTGTACAGTGCTCAGGTGCACTACAACTCATCTAAAGTGTATGTATAATCAAGTGTAGTTTCGGCGGATTTCGGAAAGCATGAGGGCCTTAAAGGATGCAGTGTCATGGCAGTCAACAACTGATGCAGGCAGTTTGTTCCATGCTTCAGCAACTCTGAGCGTGAAAAAATGTTTCCGAAAGTCATGGGAGCTGTGCTGTTTTCTGACTTTGTAGGCATGTCCACGTGTGTTGGACACATGGAGATCAAAAAGGTGTTCAGTGTTGTTGTTGGTGAGGTGGTTGATAACTTTGTGGGTGTTTACCAAGTCCGTCGCCAGACGCCGGAGCTTCAGTGAATCCATGCCCAGGGAAACAAGGTGCTCAGAGTATGGTAGGTGTCTGATGGAGGGCATGCGTTTGGTTGCACGTCTCTGGACAGATTCCAGGAGGTCAATGTTCTGAGCAAGATAGGGGTTCCAAACTGATGCGAATTCCAAGTGTGGTCGTACCATAGCTGTATACAGTTTTAAATAGATGGCTGGAGAGCGGCTAACAAAAGTCTTGCTGAGTTATGCCAAGACACCCTCGGCCTTCTTGACAATTTTAGAGATATGCTTTGTCCAACGCAAATCACTGCTGCAGTCTTTCAAGTGCTTAGGGCCCTCCTGATAATCCTTGCTCTTCTTAAGAGACAAACTTTCTGTAGGAGTTCCTCCAGGTATTCTATTTCAATCCCCTTCAGCCATTTGTCTATATCTTGCCTTACTGGCCCCCAACGCACCAATTGTTACAGGCACCACCTTTACTGTTCGCATTGCTCCAAATTGTTCCTATTTCAAATTTTAAGGAATTGTATTCTTTGTTGTTTTTCGCCTCTTTCTTTACGAACTGGAATCAAATTATTATTATTATTACTATTATTATTATTATATTATTATTATTATATTATTATTATTATTATATTATTCTTATGTTTGACTTTGCTTTAATTTGTACAAGTTGGCCCCAAGTCTCACCAGAGACCTCAAGAGAAACAGGTTGGACGGTCACGGTCACTGTTGTTATGCCTAGTGTGCCATATATTTGTTGGTTTTTTTTTGGTGTTGTACTAGTGAATGTCTAAAAAAAAACGAAAATCATGTATTATTATTATTATTACTATATTATTGTTATTATTATATTCTTCTTCTTCTTCTTCTTCTTCTTCTTCTCTTATTCTTATTATTATTATTATTATTATATTATTATTTTATTATTATTATTATTATTACTATCATTATTATTATTATTATTATTATTATTATATTATTATATTATTATTATTACGATCATTATATTATTATTATTATTATTCTTCTTCTTCTTCTTCTTCTTCTTCTTATTATTATATTATTATTACTATTACTATTAATTATTATTATTATTATTATTATTATTACTATTACTATTATTATTATTATTATTCAGTAGTTTTATTTTTATAGCGTGCTTTCACTTCACTACCGAGCGGCAGCTCTGTGCCTTGGGTATGTGCTGTGATTTGTTGTGATGCTCTGATGGTTATTGTATGGAAAGTGTTATGCGTAGGATGTGTGCGTGCCTAGTAGTGCAATTTCTGTATGTTATATGTGTTTGTAAGTCCTGGTGTTTTTGTATGTATTGTCTGAATATTTTTTATCATGCCTAATGCACCTACTATGATAGGAATGTTTCTGTTTTCAGATTCCACATTCTAGTTACTCTATTTCCAGGTCTTTGTATTTGATAGTTTCTCCATTTCTTTTAGAGACACGTTGTCATCTGCGGGTTATTGATACATCAATTAGAAAGCATTTTTTTTCATGGTTCTGACAACTATATCTGGTCTGTTGGCCTTAATTTCTCTGTCTGTGTGTATCGGCATATCCCAGAGTATGGTTGCTTCTCGTTTTCTGTGACCTTTTCTGGTTGTGTGCTTATACCATCTTTTTTCTGTTGTTATTCCATAATGTTGGCATAGCTTCCAATGTATGTAGGTTCCAACTCTGTCATGTCTGTGAATATATTCCTTCTTAGCCAGGACTGGGCAGCTAGAGATAATATGATTTATTGTTCTTGTCCATCTCCACATATTCTGCAGTTATTTGTAATATTTCTTTTCATACATGTTTTTGGTAATTTCTGGTGGGAGGCTTTGGTCTTGTGCTGCAATTAAAAATCCCTCTGTTTTGCTTTGAGTCCTGAGCTTCTCAACCATTGCTGGGATTTTTCTTTGTCTATTTCTTTTGCGTTTAGTTTATTATTATTATTATTATTATTATTATTATTATTATTATGATTATTATTATTATTATTATTAATATTATTATTATTATTATTAATTTATCATCATCATCATCTCTTACAGGAATTATTTCCAATTCTGACAACACGACACTATTAAGGAACTTGGTAGCACTAGTGATATGTCCAGATGTCTACATACGGGGGCGGAACTTCAAAGGCGGGATCAAATGGCCGGCTGGCATTGAAGCAATCCGAGTAGAAGGACTCGATTTACGACGTAACGTTGTGGCCGGCAGCCAACGCATTGGGTACCGAATGAACGGAGAATACTGTAGAGAAGTTTCTAGCTGGACGGACAACATCGTGAGAGGTGCTTTGCTTGGAATTGCAGTTTTTGATTTCGATGTCAGCCCCAAGAAAACCGAGTGTGTTAAATATACTGGCTTCCATGTTTCCCATTGTACAGATGTGGGCCTGTATCATAATAACGAACCAGGTGAGTCAGAAATTCTAAGGTGAAACAATCTTATCCCCGCTTTTTTTCTTTCCCTCTGTTTCTCTCTCTCTCTCTCTCTCTCTCTCTCTCACACCACACACACACATTTGTAAGTGTGTGTATGTGTATGTATATGTATACTCTTTCTCTTTTACTCTTTTACTTGTTTCAGTCATTTTGACTGCGGCCATGCTGGAGCACCGCATTTAATCGAGCAACTCGACCCCGGGACTTATTCTTTGTAAGCCCAGTACTTATTCTATCGGTCTCTTTTTGCCGAACCGCTAAGTGACAGCGATGTAAACACACCAGCATCAGTTGTCAAGCAATGCTAGGGGGACAAACACAGACACACACACACACACACACCACACACACAACACACACACACATATATATATATATATTATATATATATATATATATATATATATATATATATATATATATATATGAACGCAAATATATGAAACAAATCCATTTAATTCATAGAGAGCAGAACGTGATTGTGTGGCATTCAAGCAGTTTTTTATTATTATTTGGCAATTTACTTAATCATCGATATATTATTGTTATTTTATTTTAATATTTCTATATATGTAATTTTCTAGATGGTGTAATTTAATTGTTCATTTTTAATTGATAAAAGGTGGGTTTTTTTTTTTCTAATTTATATATATATATATATATATATATATATATATATATATATATATATATATATATATATATATATATTATATTGTGTGAAATTTGATTTAGTATTTCTAAATTGAATTTCTTTCCCTGTAAGTTAGGATTATATTCCCTCAAATAATTATATATATATATATATATATATATATATATATATATATATACACAACAGGTTTCTTTCAGTTTCCGTTTACCAAATTCACTCACAAGTATTTGATCATCCAGAGGCTATAGTAGAAGACACTTGCCCAAGGTGCCACGCAGTGGGACTGAACCTGGAATCATGTGGTTGTGAAGCAAGCTTCTTACCACATCCACGCCTATATATATATATATATATATATATATATATATATATATATATATATATATATAATATATATATATATATATTATTATACATATATATACATACATACATACACACACATATATATATAATTTCAAGCCTTGTGCCTATAATAGGAAGGATCATCATCATCATCATCATCATCATCATCATCACCATCATCATCATCATCATCATCATCATCATTATTATTATTATTTTTATTTGCAGGATTTATACTTGAGAACAGCATTTTTATCGAGAACGCTTTGGGTGTGTTTCCATTTGTGATTGGTCCGCCATCTTTGACCCATCAGACCAGTTCCAAAGCAGTGGTCATCAGAAATTCAACCTTTGTTGGCCTTACCTCTTCGTACGACTGCTCCATTGACCGTCTCAGCAAAGATGACCCCAACATTGCCTATAGCAGCCTGTCTCGCTCCAACACAGATGGTTGGACAGTAGGAATTGATTGGCTAACGCGTACATCAGGTTCCAACAGAGCCCCTGATAAGCCATTCATTAATATTATGGCCTACCCTACCATCTCTGGAGTGATGAAGATCCACGGTAAGATCTGATTTGATAGAAACTAAATCTTGAATGTATCCGGGGCACCAATAGACCTCATGAACACAAGACATCCAGTAATTTAGCTCGGGTATTATTGTGCTATGTAGGGCATTTAATGTCATTCGTGTGAAGCTGATAAACATTTAATTAAAATTATCAGTAGTCTAGTGTTTTGAAAATCAAATAAATGTGAAACCGGTTTGTAAATGTATTAGTATTAATACAAATAACTAAGGTGACAAGCTGAAAGAATGGTTACTGTGCTATGTAGGGCAGATATACAACTTGCCCTGGTTTAGTTAAAATCCAGTTGACATTTAATGTCATTCGTGTGAAGCTGATAAACATTTAATTAAAATTATCAGTAGTCTAGTGTTTTGAAAATCAAACAAATGTGAAACCGGTTTGTAAATGTATCAGTATTAATACAAATAACTAATGTGACAAGCTGAAAGAATGGTTACTGCACTGAACAAAATGTTTAGCGACATTTTCTTCTGATTTTATAGTCTGAGTTGAAATACCAGAGAGGTTGGTTTTGCCTTTCAGCCTTTCAAGGACGATAAAATAAGTACCAGTTACGCACTGGAACTGATATAGTCGACTTACTCCCTCTCCTGAAATTGCTGGCCTTGTGCCAAAATTTGAATCTAATATTAATATACGATAACTAGATCTTCACATCTGCTCTCTATGTCTTTTCAAATTCATTTATTTTCCCTATCATTTCTGATGTGTGTATGTGTGTGTGTATATAGGTAGGGTGTGTGTGCATGTGTGTGTGTGTGTGCGTGCATATTTGTGTACGAATATATACATACGTAGGCGCGGGCATGGCTGTGTGGTTAGGGAGCTTGCTTCCTAGCTACATGGTTTCGGGTTCAGTCCCACTGCATGGCACTTTGGGTAGGTGTCTTCCACTATAGCCCCGAGCCGACCGGAGCTTTGTGATTGAATTCGGTAGGTGGAAGTTACTGCCGTGTGTGTATGTGTGCGTATAGCTGCTCAGTGCCTCTCCGAAAGAGAGAGAGAGAGGGATAGACACACATTCACATAGTTTCTGAATGCACAGCACATTATCGTGGAAAGTCAGGTAATCTGGAGATGCTGTCAATAAATCGATTCAACAGCCGTCCATTGATTTTTGAAACGTTCGTAATGGAAAAAACTGGAAAACTAGTAATTTGTTATCTGCTTTTTCTTTTAACCCATATATTCATATATTTATAAATTTATATCTGTGGTGTTATTTTAGATGTGGTGTTTGCACATTTCAACAGCCGATGTGGTAACAAGATGAAGACAGTTGTGCTAAAATCTGCATCCAATGAAGATGGTCAACATCCGGTGTATATACAGAAAATCAGTGAAGTTGACGTCGACCATGACAGTAAGGTTTACATCCGGAGACCAAACGTTAAGTAAGAATGGCTTCGTTCTTTTGAGCTTTGATAATTTATGCACCTCTGTGTGTGTTTGTGTGTGTGTTTGATTGTGTGTGTGTGTGTGTGTTTGTTTGTGTGTGTGCTTGTGTGTATTTGCGTTTGTGTGTTTATGTGTTTGTATGTGTGTGTTCATGTGTGTGTTTGTGTGTGTGTGTGTGTTTTTTGTATGTGTGATGTGTGTGTTTTTGTATATGTGATGTGTGTGTTTCTGTTTGTGTGTGTGTGTAGGTCTATGCATGGGTATATGCGTATACTTGTGTAAGTAATTCTGTATGCTCCAGTGTGTGTATATATGTGTATATACTCTTTTATTCTTTTATTGTGAGTGAATTTGTTTGAAGGAAATAATTCAAGTTTGTACCAGTAATTATTGGGGCACTGGAGTATCTAACAAACTGCCTAAGTACCAATTTAAGAAATTAGGACTCTCAAAACCAGAAAGGAGAAAGCTAATTAGAAGGTTACAGATTCCAAGCATTAATGGAACTGTAAAATTTTGTATAAAACTTTCCTGAAGTTAGGCGCAGGAGTGGCTGTGTGGTAAGTAGCTTGCTAACCAGCCACATGGTTCCGGGTTCAGTCCCACTGCGTGGTATCTTGGGCAAGTGTCTTCTGCTATAACCCCGGGCCGACCAAAGCCTTGTGAGTGGATTTGGTAGACGGAAACGGAAAGAAGCCCGTCGTATATATATATATATATATATATATATATATATATATATATATATATATGCGTGTGTGTGTTTGTGTGTCTGTGTTTGTCCCCCTAGCATTGCTTGACAACCGATGCTGGTGTGTTTATGTACCCGTCACTTAGCGGTTCGGCAAAAGAGACCGATAGAATAAGTACTTGGCTTACAAAAGAATAAGTCCTGAGGTCGAGTTGCTCGATTAAAAGCGGTGCTCCAGCATGGCCGCAGTCAAATGACTGAAACAAGTAAAAGAGTAAAGAGTAAAGAAGTTTAAAATTTAAGTAAATAAGCTCATGCCCAAACATGAAAGTATATGCATAAGAATACATACATAAAACAAAACATATAAATCTGTACTTGCACTGGCTCCAGATACTGCACACATACACATGCACAAATATCCTGTAGATGTTGTTGAGGTGGTGGCTGGCAGAAACGTTAGCACGCCGGGCGAAACGCTTAGCGGTATTTCGTCTGCCGTTACGTTCTGAATTCAAATTTCGCCGAGGTCGACTTTGCCTTTCATCCTTTCCGGGGTCAATAAATTAAGTACCAGTTGCGTACTGGGGTCGATGTAATCGACTTAATACCTATGTCTGTCCTTGTTTGTCCCCTCTATGTTTAACCCCTTGTGGGTAGTAAAGAAATAGAAATAGGTATTTCGTCTGTCGCTATGTTCTGAGTTCAAATTCCGCCGAGGTCGACTTTGCCTTTCATCCTTTCCGGGGTCAATAATTAAGTACCAGTTGCGTACTGGGGTCGATGTAATCGACTTAATACCTATGTCTGTCCTTGTTTGTCCCCTCTATGTTTAACCCCCTCGTGGGTAGTAAAGAAATAGAATAGGTATTTTTCGTCTGTCGCTATGTTCTGAGTTCAAATTCCGCCGAGGTCGACTTTGCCTTTCATCCTTTCGGGGTCGATAATTAAGTACCAGTTGCGTACTGGGGTCGATGTAATCGACTTAATACCTATGTCTGTCCTTGTTTGTCCCCTCTATGTTTAACCCCTTGTGGGTAGTAAAGAAATAGAAATAGGTATTTCGTCTGTCGCTATGTTCTGAGTTCAAATTCCGCCGAGGTCGACTTTGCCTTTCATCCTTTCGGGGTCGATAAATTAAGTACCAGTTACGCACTGGGGTCGATGTAATCGACTTAATACCTATGTCTGTCCTTGTTTGTCCCCTCTATGTTTAACCCCTTGTGGGTAGTAAAGAAATAGAAATAGGTATTTCGTCTGTCGCTATGTTCTGAGTTCAAATTCCGCCGAGGTCGACTTTGCCTTTCATCCTTTCGGGGTCGATAAATTAAGTACCAGTTGCGTACCGGGGTCGATCTAATCGACTGGTCCCCCTCCCCAAAAAATTCGGGCCTTGTGCTTAGAGTAGAAAAGAATATTCTCCTGTCTTGCTATCACATGCCTTGATATCACATTGTCACCTCATATCTAAATGTTGATATCCTCATCTTTTAATATTTATATTACTAAGTCTTGATATGTCGATGTCCTGATATTCTCTTTTCTCGACACACCGTATCTTGATATCTTTATCTTTTTAATATCGTCCTCTCTTGACCTTACAATGTTTCACAAAATATTTCCACGTTTCAGAAAAATCAACTCAGCGGATTGTGTGGACATGGACTGCGATGGCCAAAAGAAAGTGTTGCTCGTGGACACCGACGGAAGTTTTATTAAGGGCGACCCCCCGGTCAGTGTGTTCTCTGAGTCAGAGTGGGAGTGGGGTGGGGACAAGCGGCGAGGGCTCGGCGACTACCGGATCCCAAAAGTAGCCAGGGCGTATCCAAACGGCTCCAAAATGGCAATTGAGGAATTAGCAACAGGAAGAGGTAAGTCGATGGATGCTGCGAGAATTAGAATATTCCATTTATGTGTGGGGGGGGGGTAAGCGTGTGTGTGGGTGTGTGTGTGATTTTATTGGAGACAGATGTGGTGGTGGTGGTGGTGATGGTGGTGGTAGTGGTGGTGGTGGTAGTGGTGGTGGTGATGGTGTCACTGATGTTCATTTCGTTCTTTATCCCCTGGTCACCCTCGGTCAAGAGAACCCATGGTCAAAAGGGTTCTTTCTGCGATCATCTTTTCTTTTGTGATCACGTGGCTTAGTCGTTGCAGTGCTTCTCTCATGATCACGGTTTCGATTCCCGTATTGGGTAGTTAGTTGTGTTCTTGAGCAAAACACTTCGTTTCAAATCGCCGCAGTTCACTCAGCCGTAAAACTAATTCCATTTGTCATTTGTGAATATAAGTTTGGAGAGAAGGGAAGGAAGGAGGAGTGGTCATGGAGGGGTTGTAGTAGATGGTGGTGATGAGGCGTTGGGGTTATTTGCTCAAAAAATAACAATGAATATTAAACATAGGCGCAGGAGCGGCTGTGTGGTAAGTAGCTTGCTTACCAACCACATGGTTCCGGGTTCAGTCCCACTGCGTGGCATCTTGGGCAAGTGTCTTCTGCTATAGCCCCGGGCCGACCAATGCCTTGTGAGTGGATTTGGTAGACGGAAACTGAAAGAAGCCTGTCCTATATATGTATGTATATATATATATATATATATATATATATATATATATATATATATGTATGTATGTGTGTGTGTTTGTGTGTCTGTGTTTGTCCCCCTAGCATTGCTTGACAACCGATGCTGGTGTGTTTACGTCCCCGTTACTTAGCGGTTCGGCAAAATAGACCGATAGAATAAGTACTGGGCTTACAAAGAATAAGTCCCGGGGTCGATTTGCTCGGCTAAAGGCGGTGCTCCAGCATGGCCGCAGTCAAATGACTGAAACAAGTAAAAGAGTAAAAGAGTAAAGAGGGAGTATTGATGTTCAGATAAAATTTTGCCCCTTTTTTTTTGCACTGGAAAGCTTGATTTTTGCTTTCAAAATACTGAATTAATTTATATAATTATATAAATCAATTATATAATTATTTAAATCAGTCAAACTAATCTAATTGTGTGATAGATCCGTCTCTTGGTTAATTACCTCCATTTGACTCTTTGGGTTCCTTCAGCAGAATGTACTCTGTTGCATGCATTCCAAGTGAGGCCTCCAGTTTGAGGGCATCTTCCTCTTTCCTTCCAGTCACAGAGGCCTTCTAAGGGACCATGGGACACAGTATTTCCTCATGACTAAATTAAAAGGAAAACAAAGAAACGAATTATTTTTCTTCTAATTAGTAACGTTTTCCTCTAAAGTCTATACATTGGGTAAACCTGGACGTTATCAAAGAAGCTTGAGAGGCGGTTGGATGGAACTTACACCCGCCTCCTTATGACAGCTCAAAATCTCTCGTGGAAGCGTCATCCAACCAAAGTACAAATATATGGGAAATTACCACCTGTATCATCTCTTGTGCAAGGTAGAAGAGTCCAGAAGGCGGCGAGCTGGCAGAGTCGTTAGCACGCCGGGCGAAATGCTTAGTGGCATTTCGTCTGCGGTTACATTCTGAGTTCAAATTCCGCCGAGGTCGACTTTGCCTTTCATCCTTTCGGGGTCGATTAAATAAGTACTAGTTACGCACTGGGGTCGATATAATCGACTTAATTCGTTTGTTTGTCTTCTCTGTGTTTAGCCCCTTGTGGGTAGTAAAGAAATAGGTAGAAGAGTCCAGTTTGCTGGACATTGTTGTAGAGCTGAAAACGAGATAATTTCTACTCTTCTCCCCTAGAAGCCATCTGTATACGATACCAGAGGGCGCACACTCTCCTACCCTGATGTAATCTCCAGGGATACAGGCATCCAGCAACAGGACCTCCGTAATGCTATGATGGACCGTGAGATCTGGCGTAACATAGTAAATTCCATTGTCTCGACCACGGTCGAACAATGATGATGAAACAAAATGGTGCTGGAGGCCCACGAAAAGTGTTAATGTAACCCTCAAATAGGACCCCTAAAGAAATGGTTCTCAACCATTTTTTTCTTATCGACCCTTTCGATTCCTGTTTCACTTGTATGGACCTTATAACCATTCCATATTTAAAAATCCTTTGGTTATTTTTTTTTATTATCAAACTAGCAGTATTGCCCGGCATTGCTCGGGTTTGTAAGGGAAATAACTATATAAGCATTTTTAGAGAGTTATTTCCCTTATATAACCCGAGCAAAAATCATTAAAAATGCGGAAACATGATAGTAATTTTTTTTTTAAATCATAGACCCATCGTAGACGCGCGCTAATACCCAGAAGGGCTCGATATGAATGACGATTATAAGATACCCGCATTTGGTTAAACTGCACCGCAAAATGTGGGAGTAGTTAGGAATCTAAATCGGAGGAGACAGACTCTCACACACACAACTTTAATTTTATATATAAAGATATTATCAAGGACGTCGAGCTGGCAGAATTATTAGCGTGCCAGGCGAAATGCTTAGCAGTATTTCGTTTGTCTTCACGTTCTGAGTTCAAATATCACCGTACTTTAATTCATAGAGTACGACACAGAAATCTTCTGTAAGTGAATGACACGAGTCAGCACCAAGATCTCTCTTCCTCTCTGCAAACCCAGTAAATTCACTTTAAACGCTTTCGTTTTTATTTCCAGGAATTGTTCGAAACTCCAACTGCGTGCTCCAAAACCAGTGGCAGGCTTACCAATGCAACAACAGTGAATACGCCATGATGATAATCGAAAGTTTGGACGAGGACACAGAGACGCGACGACTTTCGCCAGTTGCCATCGTCGGTAACAAATACATAGACTTGATCAACGGTCCGCAGGATCACGGCTGGTGTTCAGGTTATACGTGCCGCAAGAGAATTTCTACTTTCATGGCCATCGTTGACCCCAGTGAGTTACGCTATCCATTTTCACACCGAATTCATATTTACCCTCTTCCTCTTCATATTCTTCTTCTTCTTCTTCTTCTTCTTCTTCTTCTTCTTCTTCTTCTTCTTCCTCTTCCTCCTCCTCCTCCTCCTCCTCCTCTTCCTACTACTACTACTACTACTACTACTACTACTACTACTACTACATATGAAGGAAATGATGGAGTGATGGTCACTGTATTTAAGATAACTCTTGTAATTTGTCATTTGACAAAAAGAAAACGTGCAAATATTTTTTGTCGTTTGTCATTTTATATTTTTATTTATTTTTGTATCTTTTCGTATATTTATTTATTTATTATTATTTATTTATTTATTTTTTTTGCAGCCTACCCATTTGATATTTATTTTTCAAGCACCACCCCGCAGAAACTCCGTCTCCGTTTACTAAACACCGACAAGAAGATCTCAGTATCAGTCTACTACCAATTTCCAAATAGACAAGATGTCTTCGATTACACAAATACTTTTATTCTACCGAAAAACGCTTACATGGACAATGACGAGATGAAATACAAGACGGTGAAAGAGTCAAACCGAAAGGCTTTTCTACCGACCACTGCTGATGCAGTGGCCACAAATTTCTTTGACCGTTTGGAACAGAAAGTCTATGTCATAGTTGAAGGAGGGAAACCGGTAGATATTCGTGTCAACCCGATTGTAGTTGTTACATTCTCTTTCGGGGGAGTAAGTGAGAGCGAATTCTTTGGAGAAAATCTGGTCAGAAACTTGGCACTTTTCCTCGGTATTTCCGCTAGTAAGGTGAGAATTGTAGATATTGTGAAAGAAGGTACAGCCAGACGTAAGAAACGGGCTGTGTCCGGGGTGAAGGTCACCACGGAGATCGGGGATCAGCCGTCCAGTGAGAGTAATGTTACAAACTCCAGTGTTCCCACCAACAGTTCTTTGTCGTCTCAAAGTTTGCAGAACATCTCGTCGCAGTTAGTGAACAGCCGACAGTTGAGATCTTTGGATCAGCACCTTAATTACCAAATAGTCAGCATGGCGATGACCCCTCCTGTGGTTCCAGTCACTGACCCTAACTGGAGCAAGACGCAACAGACGAACTCTACTTACGCAGTCAAGGTAAATGATGATGATGATGATGATTATGATGATGATGATGATGATGATGATGATGATGATTATAATAATAATAATAATAATAATTATTATTATTATTATTATTATTATCATCATAATGATAATTAATAATAATGATGATTATTATAATAATGATGATGATGATGATGATGATGACGGACTCCCCTGTCGAAGACGATGCATGAGTGTCCAGCACTTTTGCCCAACGACCTACACAAATGATTTGCTTATAGAGATCAAATGTTCATGCCGTACATTAGCTCCCCCTTCTCTCTCCCCGTCAAATCGACTTTGCATGAACAGGTGCACAAGTCTACCACGTGTCAGGTGTCGAAGTGATCGCAGAGCAAAGTGAGGTGAAATGTTTTGCTCAAGAACACAACGTGCCACCTGGTCTAGGAATTGAAACCACGATCTCGCGAGCGTGAAGGCAACACTTTAAACCACTAGGCCAGAAATTTGTGGGGAGGCGAATGGGGGGGGGGGCTAGTCGATTACATCGACCCCCAGTACTCAACTGGTACTTTTTTTATCGATCTCGAAAGGATGAAAAGCAAATACGACATCGGCGGAATCTGAACTCAAAAACGCGCAGACGGATGAAATGCCACTAAGTATTTTGTCCGGCATGCTGTGGATTCTGCTGTGGATTCTGCTAGCTCGATGCCTTCAATAACAACAACAAAAATAATTGTTTCTAATTTAGTTACAAAGCTAAAGGCGCAGGAGTGGCTCTGTGGTAAGTAGCTGGCTAACCAACCACATGGTTCTGGGTTCAGTCCCACTGCGTGGAATCTTGGGCAAGTGTCTTCTGCTATAGCCCCGGGCCGACCAATGCCTTGTGAGTGGATTTGGTAGACGGAAACTGAAAGAAGCCTGTCGTATATACGTATATATATATGTGTGTGTGTTTGTGTGTCTGCGTTTGTCCCCCTAGCATTGCTTGACAACCGATGCTGGTGTGTTTACGTCCCCGTTACTTAGCGGTTCGGCAAAAAAGAGACCGATAGAATAAGTACTGGGCTTACAAAGAATAAGTTCCGGGGTCGATTTGCTCGACTAAAGGCGGTGCTCCAGCGTGGCCGCAGTCAAATGACTGAAACAAGTAAAAGAGTAAAGAGTAAGGAGTAAAGCTGGTACTTGGTTGGTACTTTATCTTATCGACTCTGAAAGGATGAAAGGCAAAGCTTTCCTCAGTGGAATTTGAACTCATAACATAAAAACAGACGAAATACTGCTAAGCCTGTTGACCGATGTGCTAACGATTCTTCCAACAACCTCAATAAAATTTCTTTTACTTGTTTCGCAGGTACCAGACATAATGAAGCTGGTTATTAGCCCGAAGGTGTCCTACGAAGGTGGGGTATTTAATCAGGGGCCATGCCTTCAATTCTTAGATACCTCGGTGAGTATTTTCTTAAGAAGGTTCTCTGCTGAGATATTATATCCATGCAGACGTATATAAAAGGGTTTGTGATATGAATATGATGTACATTAGTGTGTGTGTGTATATATAAGAGAGAGAGAGAGTATGTATGCGTGTGTGTGTATGAGAGAGAGAGTATGTGTGTGTGTGTATGAGAGAGAGAGAGTATGTGTGAGTGTGTGAGTGTGTATAAGAGAGAGAGAGAGTATGTGTGTGAATGTGTGTGTGTGTGTATAAGAGAGAGAGTATGTGTGTGAGTGTGTGTGAGAGAGAGTATGTGAGTGTGTGTGTGTGTGTATGAGAGAGAGAGAGTATGTGTGAGTGTGTGTGTGTGTGTATAAGAGAGAGAGAGCATGTGTGTGAATGTGTGTGTGTGTGTGTGTGTGTGGTGTGTGTGTGTGTATAAGAGAGAGAATATATGTGTGTGTGTGTGTGATATTTTGTGAATGTGTATGTATACGGCTTTATCCGTACATGTAATTATACACGCATGACTTTCAAAAATATTTTTTTACATCCAGAATTATCAAAGCAATAGATATACCACCTGCATCAGTTGTTAGGTGTGAGGACATTGTTTTCTTCAAAAATTCCCTGCTTCCTGAAATTCGCTAGCACTATTCCTGATGTGTAGAAGCATTGTTTCCTCTCTTTGGCTTTTCTGTCTGTTTGTCTTTTACTTTGTGTACTCTGCGCATGT
This sequence comes from Octopus sinensis, assembly GCF_006345805.1. Lineage (NCBI taxonomy): Eukaryota > Metazoa > Mollusca > Cephalopoda > Octopoda > Octopodidae > Octopus > Octopus sinensis. The sequence goes on from NC_043014.1 coordinate 3,350,936, forward strand.
ACTTTTGATTATGCTTCCTTAAGAACTATCTAAATATTCCGTCCGCACTCTAGCGGTGCCATGGTGACGAAATTTAAAGCAAAATTGAGCAACCATCTTAATTCTTTTAATGATAAGAATCTACCAAGCACTTCATTAGCTAGATTAATCTAAGAGTTGAAAGTAACTAACATAAACCACTCCAGCTTTTGGTCCATTATACAGACAAACTTTCTTTATGTTGAGGATCGGGTAGCTGTAACTTATGTTCTATGAAGGCACTAAAAATTCTAAAATGCATATCAAGTCTAATAAATAAGCATAATGAGCTAATAATAAGATGCAGGCACCAAATCAATAGAACATTCTTAAAATTCTGTTTACCCAAACCATAAACGAATCAGGAATATGTAAGTAATAACACATACACATATATTTTATATTAAATGTATTTCTTTTCTTTCTGCATTTCCACCTCAAGTGATCCTTGGTTACAGTGACATAACATTAATTTATCTTTACTATCCAGCCACCTAAGCTTTATACTCCAATTCCTTTTCTCGGCTGTATACATCCTATGTTTTGCACTACATTATACTGAATGTCTACTAAAGATTTTGTTCTGCAGTATCCATTACATACTTATTTAATTAATTTATGCAATATGTGTGTGTGTGTGTGTCTGTCTGTGTCTGTGTCTGTGTCGGTGTGTGTGTCTGTGTATCTGTGTGTGAGTGTGTGTGTGTGTGTACACATGAGCTAGTGTGGATTTATATATCTAGATATTTGAGCAGGCGTATGTGCGAATGTGTGTATGTTTGTATATGTATATTTATGCATAGGAGTGTGTGTGTGTATATATATATGTGTGTGTGTGTGTATACATTCATTTGTTTGCTTGTGTACATCTGTGTATGTATGTATGGGGAGAATTCACAAAAAAACAAAAGACGAAGACAGGTGGTGTAGAAAACAAACAGATGTATTAGTATAACGCTCGGGAATTGAAAAAGTCTTTTACGTTTCGTGTGGTGTGAAGTTTGTCTATAGACTCCATACGTGACTAACCAACTTAATGGCTTTATTTTCGTTGAAGAAGACTAGTGGTTTGCATAATATATCTTAAAATTGCCTTCGTATATACCGATGTAATTTTTCTTTTCAGTTACGAGATCCTGAGATACTGGCCTAACTTCGGCCTCATAGATGACTGAGTCCATCAAATACACCTGATCGAGTGAGCAAGCTCCGGGGTCTCAACAGTTACTACTGGAAGTGGGCTCTTGATGAGACCTGTGACTGACAACGTCCTTTGTATAGGGGAAGCAGCTGTATGACTGTTTTATCGAGAGCCTATTAAAAAATCTTCTTGCATATATGGTTCACTGGAAAATGCTTATCTAATAAAGCCAGGAATTTCTTGTCTACGTCAATTTTAACATTTACAGAGAATTGGGAAACGAACCATATTATTTTCCTGGGCCTATCTTTAGGTTTTTAGTTTTAATTGAAGGGTTGTAATATATCTTATCTTCGAAACCGTTGTTAGTTAAAGCATTCTTATAATCGGGGTTGCTTATTGAAAAGCATCATTTTAGCGTCCACTTTTTCATGCTTGCTTGGGCCAGGTGGCATTTGTGGAGTAAATTTTGTATGGCTGAATGCTTTTCCTGTCACTAAACTTCCTGTTTCCAAGTCAGTTATTTCTCAAAGAACAGGCATCTTTTCATAAAATAATTATTATCATTATTGTTGTTGTTGTTATTTATGTTATTGTTAATGTTATTATTATTTTATTCCAGGGTAACCCATTAAACATCCTTGGAACTCTCGAAAATCCATGGCGCATTTCGGCCACTTTAGTAAAGGGCAAAGGTAGCCACGCCAACGCTGTCCTATCGGGAACGACCGAAGTTTCGCTGTATGATGGCTGGGCCAACTTTACAAATATTGCTATATCTCACAAAGGCTCTGACTATGGCCTTACATTCCAAGTTAGTTATCCCTCTGATGCTGGAAAATTCGCTGCCAAAGTAGAACCATCACTAATCGTGCCAAAACGGCCACTTTCATTGATGATAACACCATCACAGTTTGTTGCAGGGAAGAGTAAAAACTTGAATATAATTCTCATCGACATCATCACGAAGCTGACGATCCCTAATATAAAATGGAGGGTGAGTTTTGTTTTAGATTTATTTGCAAACACTACTAAAATAGCATTTTTAGCTTTTGTTTCTAATATTTACAGGTCTGGTGCCAGACATTTTATACCTTAGACCAACCTACAATGTTTGTCCTCTTCACCAAGCTCTAAAATATGTACCCCCTTCTTGCCCGATAACATGTTCCCTTTTCTCACTACAATGTGCACCCACTTTTTTCAGCCTCCTTCTAGTTCTACAATGTACCCTTCTTTTTCCCAGTCTGCAATGTGCACCCTCTTCAGCCAACCCTACAATGCGCATCCCTTTCTCCTACCCCCTATAACATCTTATCCCCACAATGTACGCCTCCTTCTCTCAGCCCTTTAATATGTGTTCCTTTCTCCCAGTTCAACAATGTTCCCTTCCATCTCCAACCCTTACAATGTATTCCCCTTTCTAACTCTACATGTGCCCTCTTTTCCCTGTATTGTGCAGCCCATTCTCCCAACCTTGCAATATGTGCCCCATTTTCCCCAGCCCTACAATGTGTGTTTCTCCTGTTAGCCCTCCATCTCCAATTTTTTCCTCAACATCCACCCATCATCTTCATTATACCTGCTGGAAAATGATGTAAAAAGTTATATTTAATTTGTAAACAAGAATTAAATACTTTATTATCTCTGTTCTATATACATATATATATATATATATATATAGAAATATTAAAATTACTAAGTCTCTATAAAAGAGATTATGGCAGCGTTTACTGGAAATTAATTGTTATCGCCATATTAATATGGCATTCTTATAGATATAAGAATAATCGCTGCCATGGTCAGCTCCATGAGGCCACCGCCATCAAGATAGCTATTGATACACGATCTGTATCCATTATAACCTTCGAACAAGGGAGGTCAGCCGCTTCACACTGCCAGTCCGACAGCTACAGATGCGTTTCGGGGTATTGCCCCTTGTCAATGTAGCGCAGTCAGACCCGCAGGTGTCGCCACTGACGTCTCTGTTCGAAGGCTTATATTTACCTAGTTTCAGTGGAATACATCCACTTGTTTTCAATAATAGAAATATTAAAATTATATGAATTTGTACTCGCATTACTACCCGTCGCTGATCGGGTAATTACTTTTACTGTTTCTCAGGGTGAGTATTTTGTGTTTGAGTGATTGTAGGTATTGTTGTGTTGTTTGGGGTGTCAATTTTGTGGGGATTTGGAGTAGTAATTGTTTCTTCATTTTCGATGAGTGTCTTGCAGATGTCCTTGGTTTGGGAGTTGGTTTATTCTTGGTTGTTGTTGTTGGTGTTGTTTCTGTTCTTGGTGCAGTTGGTGGTGTTGTTTGGTTGGTGAGGTTTGTTTTTTGTTGATTTTCTGTGATTAGTCCTGTTTGTACAAATTGTGGTGTGGGTAGTAAAGCTGGCTTTTTTGTTTTTTCCGGCTGCTGTTGTTGTTGCTGTTGTTTTCTTGCGGCATATTTGCAATCTTTTTTTAGGTGTTGCTCACTGCCGCATATGTAGCAACGTGGTCTTCTGCCATCGACGACCACATACAACTTGTGGTCTTCTGATACACATATCTGGGTGGGTATTTTCTTTATGTCATCTTGGTTTATGTGTAGTAGAAATTCTACTCTTTTTCCCACCCAGTTTTTGTGTTCCGTGACCGTAGTTTCTAAAATTGTGAAATCTTCCATTTTCACACATAAGGCCTTTACTAGCCATAGATTGTTCGCTATTTTTGAGACATTGTTTAAAGTGATCTTAGTCACTTTCTGTCCACGATAGCTTGGTATTAATGTCAGTTCATCTGAATGAAGAGTTAGCGTTGAGAAACATTTTGCTAACTCTTCAGTGTGGAAGACCACTTGTATGTGTGCGAACTTGTTCCACCAGGTCACATACTCTTTGTAGTTCCAGATGGGTTTCAAGCATTTTTCGATTTTGCTTGTGTTAGCCTTCTCTGGACTTTTTGTTTTCTTATTAATTATTTTATATATAATTGTTCTTTTTTTTTTCATTTTCTAATATTTCTTGTGGTATATTTATTTTTACTATACCATCTACTTCCGTTATTAAAATGTTCGTGTCTTTTATTTGTTGTGCAGTACTGTTGTCTTTTTTCTTTTATCGCCTCGGCGAAATTTGTTGTTGTTTTGTTAATGTTGTTGCTGGTGGTGATGTTGTTGGTTGCAGTTGGTAAAATCGGTGTATTTGGTTTGATTGTGCAAGTAGGAAGGGGTGGAAAATTACTTGCATAGTTTGTCCCTGTGTTCGAGCAGCTTTTGTCAATTTGGTGGTCACAGTCTTTTGTTTATTTCCTTCAGTTCTTGGTGTTGGAGGAAACAAGGTCTGAACAGAATTGTTGTTGTTGTTATTGTTGTTTTTGTTGTTGGTGTTGGCGGTGGTGTCAGTGGCAGAAGAGACAGCCGTGGCAGCAGATGTCGAAATGGTGGCGCAATTGTTATTATTCTTGTTGTCATTGTTATTGTTGTTGTTGTTGTTGGTAGTTGAGGTAGTGGATGAGGTGGCAGTGGTGGTGGTGGTGGAGGCGGTGGTGGTAGCAGTAGTAGTCTCGTTGTTGTTGTTGTTATTAGTGGTGGTGGTGACAGTGCTGTCATCGCAAGTGGTTGCAGCGTTCACTGCCACGTCATTTAGGTTTGCACTTTCCGTGCATGAGTTCTTTTGTTCTCCTAGCGTTTCCAGACTAGGAAAATGTTGGTCGATAAAGGAACGCGACCAGCGTTCTACAATACAATTTCTCGACATTTTCAAAATGTCGAGAAGAAAATTACACAAATTAAATAGGGTTGAATCTGCCCCTAGGGGCGAATTCCTCCCTTGGAAAAGCACTCAAACGAAAGTTGGGTGCCTTACACACCTTATTTACAAAAATGTACACAAAATATGGGCTATAAATAGTCAAAATAAACGATTACCTTCGGAGCCGAAGTGACAGCACGTCCGTAGATGGATAGATAGATAGATAGATAGATAGATAGATAGATAGATAGATAGATAGACAGACAGACAGACAGACAGACAGACAGACAGACAGATAGATAGATAGATAGATAGATAGATAGATAGATAGACAGACAGACAGACAGACAGACAGACAGACAGACAGACAGACAGACAGACAGATAGATAGATAGATAGATAGATAGATAGATAGATAGATAGATAGATAGATAAGTTTCTTTATTGGCCACACAGGGCTGCACACAGATGGGACAAGTTACAAGGTAGAGCTTTTCTTTTGGGGGATGAAAAAAACAAAAAACAAAAGAAAAAAAGGGGGTGGCGTAGGTTTTCGATCAAGAGGGATCGTAAAAGGGAAGAAAAGAACAAAAAGAAATAAATAAAATAAAAATAAAAAGAATAAAAAGAAAAAAAGGAAAAGGAACAAAAGAAAAGAGAAATGAAAAAAGAAGAAAAAAGGGGAAAAAAAGGGGAAGAGGAAAAAAAACGATCAATAGGGATCGTGTAGGTAGATAGATAGGTAGACAGACAGACAGACAGATAGATAGATAGATAGATAGATAGATAGATAGATAGATAGATAGATAGATAGATAGATAGATAGATAGATAGATAGATAGATAGATAGACAGGTACGTAGATATGCATCTGTGTGGTGTGTGCGTGTATGTATTTGTTGGATAACTATCCGGAGAAAAAATATTCCCTATCAACGAAATCTGCAGTATTTCATGAACAACTGATGAAAATTTTCAGAAAACTTAAAAAAAATTTTGATGAAGAGCTAGTAGAAACGTTAGCACGCCGGGCGAAATGCTTAGTGGTATTTCGTCTGCGGTTACGTTCTGAGGTCGACTTTTCCCTTTCATCATAAATTAAGTACCAGTGAAACACTGGGGTTGATATAAGCGACTTAATCCGCTTGTCTGTCCTTGTTTGTCCTCTGTGTGTTTAGCCCCTTGTGGGTAGTAAAGAAATAGATAGATTTTAAAGCAATCTTACATGGACCTCCAACTGTCAAATTAACTACTGTTGGGAACCACTGATTTGGGCCCTTGTAAATCCAATATTAAAATTGACTTGGATATGAATCGAATCTTCGTTATATCTCAGAGGCAATATGTCTGAAAATAAAAAAAATTAAAAAATTGAAAAAAAAAAAGGAACGGAGAAATGACTGCAAAAAAAGAATTGTTTGGATTGGGCAGACGTCGGAGGTAAACACAGCCACCACCAGCACTACTACCACCACTACCATGACCACCACCACAACTACAACCATTGCCACAACCACCACCACCACCAACATCAACAACAAAAGCCTTCATTGTATTGCCGAAGGTAAAAGAGAAGACATGTCAGCAATATCAAAGTATTCCACCCCACCCCCCCACCCCGACCCCAGCACCAGAGATTGGGGTTTACAAAAGATCCTGTATTAAAATCTAAGTGGAAACCCTTCTTCTTCCCGACATGTTGCTGCTATTTCTAAATGTCTCGGCCAGACTCACGCAAACAACGCCGGGTTCCTAATTCTAGAGAGAATCGGTCGTATTAAATGTATTTTGTTCTTTTGGTTGTTGTTGTTGTTGTTTGTTGTCGTCGTTGTCGTTGTTGTAGTTGTTGTTGTTGTTGTGTTGTTGTTGTTGTTGTTGTTGTTGTTGTCCAGCCCTCACGAAAGCCTAATCGAACAGGTCCATGATCGAAGATATCCAGTCGTGACCAACCCATCTTTTATTCAGTTACGTTTATATAAAAATAACAGCCAAAAGAATTGTTGGTTGGTCGCCTGGTTGGCTGGTTTGTCGGCTGGACGTGGATCGGTTGGTCATGACTGGTTTGTCGTTTGGTTGCTGGCTGGCTGGTTTGTCGGTTGGTTGCTGGCTGCCTGGTTGGTCGGTGGGTCGTCTGGTTGGCTGGTTTGTCGGTTGGTTGCTGGCTGCCCGGTTGGTCGGTGGGTCACCTGGTTGGCTGGTTTGTCGGCTGGACGTGGATCGGTTGGTCATGACTGGTTTGTCGGTTGGTTGCTGGCTGGCTGGTTTGTCGGCTGGTTGCTGGTTGGCCGGTTGGTCGGTTGGTCGCCTGGTTGGCTGGTTTGTCGGTTGGTTGCTGGTTGGCCGGTTGGTCGGTGGGTCGCCTGGTTGGCTGGTTTGTCGGTTGGTCGCCTGGTTGGCTGGTTTGTCGGTTGGTCGGCTGGTTGGCCGGTTGGTCGGTTGGTCGCCTGGTTGGCTGGTTTGTCGGTTGGTCGGCTGGTTGGCCGGTTGGTCGGTTGGTCGCCTGGTTGGCTGGTTTGTCGGTTGTTCGGCTGGTTGGCCGGTTGGTCGGTTGGTCGCCTGGTTGGCTGGTTTGTCGGTTGGTCGGCTGTTGCCGGTTGGTCGGTTGGTCGCCTGGTTGGCTGGTTTGTCGGTTGGTCGGCTGGTTGGCCGGTTGGTCGGTTGGTCGCCTGGTTGGCTGGTTTGTCGGTTGGTTGCTGGCTGGCTGGTTGGTCGGCTGGTTGCTGGTTGGCCGGTTGGTCGGTTGGTCGCCTGGTTGGCTGGTTTGTCGGTTGGTTGCTGGCTGGCTGGTTGGTCGGCTGGTTGCTGGTTGGCCGGTTTGTCGGTTGGTCGCCTGGTTGGCTGGTTTGTCGGTTGGTTGCTGGCTGGCTGGTTTGTCGGTTGGTTGCTGGCTGGCTGGTTTGTCGGCTGGTTGCTGGTTGGCCGGTTGGTCGGTTGGTCGCCTGGTTGGCTGGTTTGTCGGCTGGACGTGGATCGGTTGGTCATGACTGGTTTGTCGTTTGGTTGCTGGCTGGCTGCCTGGTTTGTCGGCTGGTTGCTGGTTGGCCGGTTGGTCGGTTGGTCGCCTGGTTGGCTGGTTTGTCGGTTGGTTGCTGGCTGCCTGGTTGGTCGGTGGGTCGCCTGGTTGGCTGGTTTGTCGGCTGGACGTGGATCGGTTGGTCATGACTGGTTTGTCGGTTGGTTGCCGGCTGCCTGGTTGGTCGGTGGGTCGCCTGGTTGGCTGGTTTGTCGGTTGGTCGGCTGGTTGGCCGGTTGGTCGGTGGGTCGCCTGGTTGGCTGGTTTGTCGGTTGGTTGCGGCTGCCCGGTTGGTCGGTGGGTCACCTGGTTGGCTGGTTTGTCGGCTGGACGTGGATCGGTTGGTCATGACTGGTTTGTCGGTTGGTTGCCGGCTGCCTGGTTGGTCGGTGGGTCGCCTGGTTGGCTGGTTTGTCGGTTGGTCGGCTGGTTGGCCGGTTGGTCGGTTGGTCGCCTGGTTGGCTGGTTGTCGGTTGGTCGGCTGGTTGGCCGGTTGGTCGGTTGGTCGCCTGGTTGGCTGGTTTGTCGGTTGGTTGCTGGCTGGCTGGTTGGTCGGCTGGTTGCTGGTTGGCCGGTTTGTCGGTTGGTCGCCTGGTTGGCTGGTTTGTCGGTTGGTTGCTGGCTGCCTGGTTGGTCGGTGGGTCGCCTGGTTGGCTGGTTTGTCGGTTGGTTGCTGGCTGCCCGGTTGGTCGGTGGGTCACCTGGTTGGCTGGTTTGTCGGCTGGACGTGGATCGGTTGGTCATGACTGGTTTGTCGTTTGGTTGCTGGCTGGCTGGTTTGTCGGATGGTGATCGATTGGCTGGTTGGCTGGTTTGTCGGTTGGTTGCTGGCTGTCTGGTTGGTCGGTGGGTCGCCTGGTTGGCTGGTTTGTCGGATGGTGGTCGATTGGTTGGTTGCTGGCTGCCCGGTTGGTCGGTGGGTCGCCTGGTTGGCTGGTTTGTTGGATGGTGGTCGATTGGCTGGTTGGCTGGTTTGTCGGTTGGTTGCTGGCTGCCTGGTTGGTCGGTGGGTCGCCTGGTTGGCTGGTTTGTCGGATGGTGGTCAATTGGTTGGTTGCTGGCTGCCCGGTTGGTCGGTGGGTCGCCTGGTTGGCTGGTTTGTTGGATGGTGGTCGATTGGCTGGTTGGCTGGTTTGTCGGTTGGTTGCTGGCTGCCTGGTTGGTCGGTGGGTCGCCTGGTTGGCTGGCTGGCTGGTTTGTCGGCTGGTTGCTGGTTGGCCGGTTGGTCGGTGGGTCGCCTGGTTGGCTGGTTTGTCGGCTGGACGTGGATCGGTTGGTCATGACTGGTTTGTCGGTTGGTTGCTGGCTGGCTGGTTTGTCGGCTGGTTGCTGGTTGGCCGGTTGGTCGGTTGGTCGCCTGGTTGGCTGGTTTGTCGGTTGGTTGCTGGCTGCACGGTTGGTCGGTGGGTCGCCTGGTTGGCTGGTTTGTCGGATGGTGATCGATTGGCTGGTTGGCTGGTTTGTCGGTTGGTTGCTGGCTGCCTGGTTGGTCGGTGGGTCGCCTGGTTGGCTGGTTTGTCGGATGGTGGTCGATTGGCTGGTTGGCTGGTTTGTTGGTTGCTGGCTACCTGGTTGGTCGGTGGGTCGTCTGGTTGGCTGGTTTGTCGGATGGTGGTCGATTGGTTGGTTGCTGGCTGCCCGGTTGGTCGGTGGGTCGCCTGGTTGGCTGGTTTGTTGGATGGTGGTCGATTGGCTGGTTGGCTGGTTTGTCGGTTGGTTGCTGGCTGCCTGGTTGGTCGGTGGGTCGCCTGGTTGGCTGGTTTGTCGGATGGTGGTCGATTGGCTGCTTGGCTGGTTTGTCGGTTGGTTGCTGGCTGCCTGGTTGGTCGGTGGGTCGCCTGGTTGGCTGGTGTGTCGGTTGGTTGCTGGCTGCCCGGTTGGTCGGTGGGTCGCCTGGTTGGCTGGTTTGTCGGATGGTGGTCGATTGGCTGGTTGGCTGGTTTGTCGGCTGCACGTGGATCAGTTGGTCATGACTGGTTTGTCGGCTGGTTGCTGGCTGGCTGGTTGGTCGGCTGGTTGCTGGTTGGCCGGTTGGTCGGTTGGTCGCCTGGTTGGCTGGTTTGTCGGCTGGACGTGGATCGGTTGGTCATGACTGGTTTGTCGTTTGGTTGCTGGCTGGCCGGTTTGTCGGCTGGTTGCTGGCTGGCTGGTTGGTCAGTGGGTCGCCTGGTTGGCTGGTTTGTCGGCTGGACGTGGATCGGTTGGTCATGACTGGTTTGTCGGTTGGTTGCTGGCTGCCTGGTTGGTCGGTGGGTCGTCTGGTTGGCTGGTTTGTCGGATGGTGGTCGATTGGTTGGTTGGCTGGTTTGTCGGTTGGTTGCTGGCTGCCCGGTTGGTCGCCAGGTTGGCTGGTTTGTCGGCTGGACGTGGATCGGTTGGTCATGACTGGGTTGTCATTTGGTTGCTGGTTGGCTGGTTTGTCGGATGGTGGTCGATTGGCTGGTTGGCTGGTTTGTTGGTTGGTTGCTGGCTACCTGGTTGGTCGGTGGGTCGTCTGGTTGGCTGGTTTGTCGGATGGTGGTCGATTGGTTGGTTGGCTGGTTTGTCGGTTGGTTGCTGGCTGCCTGGTTGGTCGCCAGGTTGGCTGGTTTGTCGGCTGGACGTGGATCGGTTGGTCATGACTGGTTTGTCATTTGGTTGCTGGTTGGCTGGTTTGTCGGATGGTGGTCGATTGGCTGGTTGGCTGGTTTGTCGGTTGGTTGCTGGTTGGCCGGTTGGCCGGTGGGTCGCCTGGTTGGCTGTTTGTTGGTTGGTTGCTGGCTTCCCGGTTGGTCGGTGGGTCGCCTGGTTGGCTGGTTTGTCGGTTGGTGGTCGATTGACTGGTTGGCTGGTTTATCGGTTGGTTGCTGGCTTGCTGGTTGGTCGGTGGGTCACCTGGTTGGCTGGTTTGTCGGTTGGTGGTCGATTGGCTGGTTGGCTGGTTTGTCGGTTGGTCGCCTGGCTGGCTGGTTTGTCGGCTGGTCGTCAGATCGGCTGGCTGGCTGGTTGGTCGGTGGGTCACCTGGTTGGCTGGTTTGGACGTGGATCGGTTGGTCATGACTGGTTTGTCGGTTGGTTGCTGGTTGGCCGGTTGGTCGGTGGGTCGCCTGGTTGGCTGTTTTGTTGGCTGGTTGGCTTGTTTGTCGGCTTGTTGCTGGGTGGCTGGTTGTTTGGTGGGTCGCCTGGTTGGCTGGTTTGTCGGCTGGACGTGGATCGGTTGGTCATGACTGGTTTGTCGTTTGGTTGCTGGCTGGCTGGCTGGTTTGTCGGCTGGTTGCTGGTTGGCCAGTTGGTCGGTGGGTCGCCTGGTTGGCTGGTTTCTCGGCTGGACGTTGATCGGTTGGTCATGACTGGTTTGACGGTTGGTTGCTGGCTGGCTGGTTTGTCGGCTGGTTGCTGGTTGGCCGGTTGGTCGTCGATCGGCTGGTTGGCGGTTTGTCGGTTGGTTGCTGGCTGCCTGGTTGGTCGGTGGGTCGCCTGGTTGGCTGGTTTGTCGGCTGGACGTGGATCCGTTGGTCATGACTGGTTTCTCGTTTGGTTGCTGGTTGGCTAGTTGGTCGGTGGGTCGACTGGTTGGCTGGTTTGTCGGATGGTGATCGATTGGCTGGTTGGCTGGTTTGTCGGTTGGTTGCTGGCTGCCTGGTTGGTCGGTGGGTCGCCTGGTTGGCTAGTTTGTCGGATGGTGGTCGATTGGCTGGTTGGCTGGTTTGTCGGTTGGTTGCTGGCCTGCTGGTTGGTCGGTGGGTCGCCTGGTTGGCTGGTTTGTCGGCTGGACGTGGATCGGTTGGTCGTGACTGGTTTGTCGGTTGGTTGCTGGCTGCCTGGTTGGTCGGTGGGTCGCCTGGTTTGCTGGTTTGTCGGTTGGTTGCTGGCTGCCTGGTTGGTCAGTGGGTCGTCTGGTTGGCTGGTTTGTCGGATGGTGGTCGATTGGCTGGTTGGCTGGTTTGTTGGTTGGTTGCTGGCTACCTGGTTGGTCGGTGGGTCGTCTGGTTGGCTGGTTTGTCGGATGGTGGTCGATTGGTTGGTTGGCTGGTTTGTCGGTTGGTTGCTGGCTGACTGGTTGGTCGGTGGGTCGCCAGGTTGGCTGGTTTGTCGGCTGGACGTGGATCGGTTGGTCATGACTGGTTTGTCATTTGGTTGCTGGTTGGCTGGTTTGTCGGATGGTGGTCGATTGGCTGGTTGGCTGGTTTGTCGGTTGGTTGCTGGCTGCCCGGTTGGTCGGTGGGTCGCCTGGTTGGCTGGTTTGTCGGATGGTGGTCGATTGGCTGGTTGGCTGGTTTGTCGGTTGGTTCCTGGCTGCCTGGTTGGTCGGTGGGTCGCCAGGTTGGCTGGTTTGTTGGCTGGACGTGGATCGGTTGGTCGTGACTGGTTTGTCGGTTGGTTGCTGGTTGGCTGGTTGGTCGGTGGGTCGCCTGGTTGGCTGGTTTGTTGGCTGGACGTAGATCGGTTGGTCATGACTGGTTCGTCGGTTGGTTGCTGGTTGGCTGGTTGGTCGGTGGGTCGCCTGGCTGGCTGGTTTGTCGGTTCGTGGTCGATTGGCTGGTTGGCTGGTTTGTCGGTTGGTTGCTGGTTGGCTAGTTTGTCGGTTGGTCGCCTGGCTGGCTGGTTTGTCGGCTGGTCGTCAGATCGGCTGGCTGGCTGGTAGGTCGGTGTGTCGCCAGGTTGGCTGGTTTGTCGGCTGGACGTGGATCGGTTGGTCATGACTGGTTTGTCATTTGGTTGCTGGTTGGCTGGTTTGTCGGATGGTGGTAGATTGGTTGGTTGGCTGGTTTGTCGGTTGGTTGCTGGTTGGCCGGTTGGTCGGTGGCTCGCCTGGTTGGCTGGTTTGTCGGTTGTGCTGGGGCTGCCCCCGTTTGGTCGGTGGGTCGCCTGGTTGGCTGGTTTGTCGGATGGTGTCGATTGGCTGGTTGGCTGGTTGGTCGGTTTGGTTGCTGGCTGCCTGGTTGCTCGGTGTGTCACCTGGTTGGCTGGTTTGTCGGCTGGACGTAGATCGGTTGGTCATGACTGGTTCGTCGGTTGGTTGCTGGTTGGCTGGTTGGTCGGTGGGTCGCCTGGCTGGCTGGTTTGTCGGTTGCTGGTCGATTGACTGGTTGGCTGGTTTGTCGGTTGGTTGCTGGCTGGCTGGTTGGTCGGTGGGTCACCCGGTTGGCTGGTTTGTCGGTTGGTGGTCGATTGGCTGGCTGGCTGGTTTGTCGGCTGGTCGTCAGATCGGCTGGCTGCCTGGTTGGTGGGTGGGTCGCCAGGTTGGCTGGTTTGTCGGCTGGATGTGGATCGGTTGGTCATGACTGGTTTGTCATTTGGGTGCTGGTTGGCTGGTTTGTCGGATGGTGGTCGATTGGTTGGTTGGTATGGTTTGTCGGTTGGTTGCTGGTTGGCCGGTTGGTCGGTGGGTCGCCTGGTTGGCTGGTTTGTCGGTTGGTTGCTGGCTGCCCGGTTGGTCGGTGGGTCGCCTGGTTGGCTGGTTTGTCAGATGGTGGTCGATTGGCTGGTTGGCTGGTTTGTCGGTTGGTTGCTGGCTGCCTGGTTGGTCGGTGTGTCACCTGGTTGGCTGGTTTGTCGGCTGGACGTAGATCGGTTGGTCATGACTGGTTCGTCGGTTGGTTGCTGGTTGGCTGGTTTGTCGGTTGGTGGTTGATTGGCTGGTTGGCTGGTTTGTCGGTTGGTTGCTGGTTGGCTAGTTTGTCGGTTGGTCGCCTGGCTGGCTGGTTTGTCGGCTGGTCGTCAGATCGGCTGGCTGGCTGGTTGGTCGGTGGGTCGCCAGGTTGGCTGGTTTGTCGGCTGGACGTGGATCGGTTGGTCATGACTGGTTTGTCATTTGGTTGCTGGTTGGCTGGTTTGTCGGATGGTGGTCGATTGGTTGGTTGGCTGGTTTGTCGGTTGGTTGCTGGTTGGTCGGTTGGTCGGTGGGTCGCCTGGCTGGCTGGTTTGTCGGTTGGGTGCTGGCTGCCCGGTTGGTCGGTGGGTCGCCTGGTTGGCTGGTTTGTCGGATGGTGGTCGATTGGTTGGTTGGCTGGTTTGTCGGTTGGTTGCTGGCTGCCTGGTTGGTCGGTGTGTCACCTGGTTGGCTGGTTTGTCGGCTGGACGTAGATCGGTTGGTCATGACTGGTTCGTCGGTTGGTTGCTGGTTGGCCGGTTGGTCGGTGGGTCGCCTGGCTGGCTGGTTTGTCGGTTGGTGGTCGATTGACTGGTTGGCTGGTTTGTCGGTTGGTTGCTGGCTGGCTGGTTGGTCGGTGGGTCACCTGGTTGGCTGGTTTGTCGGCTGGTCGTCAGATCGGCTGGCTGGCTGGTTGGTCGGTGGGTCACCTGGTTGGCTGGTTTGTCGGTTGGACGTGGATCGGTTGGTCATGACTGGTTTGTCGGTTGGTTGCTGGTTGGCCGGTTGGTCGGTGGGTCGCCTGGTTGGCTGGTTTTTTGGCTGGTTGGCTGGTTTGTCGGCTGGTTGCTGGATGGCTGGTTGTTTGGTGGGTCGCCTGGTTGGCTGGTTTGTTGGCTGGTCGGCTGGTTTGTCGGCTGGTTGCTGGGTGGCTGGTTGTTTGGTGGGTCGCCTGGTTGGCTGGTTTGTCGCTTGGACGTGGATGAGTTTGTCATGACTGGTTTGTCGGTTGGTTGCTGGCTGGCTGGTTTGTCGGCTGGTTGCTGGCTGGCTGGTTGTTCGGTGGTTCGCCTTGTTGGCTGGTTTATCAGTTGGACGTGGATCGGTTGGTCATGACTGGTTGGTCGGTGGGTCGCCTGGTTGACTGGTTTGTCAATTTCACTCAAATTTAGTTAATATATACTTGAACTGGTTAATGCTATATACGATATTCATAAACAAATCCGAAAGGCTTTGCAAGTCATGTAGAGAAAATTATGACGGAAGGCTTATAGTATAATATATTTATGTGTGTGTGTGCATATAAATATGAATATATATATTAGACAGACAAACAGACAGATATAAATAGATTGGCTGATAGATAGATAGATAGATAGATAGATAGATAGATAGATAGATAGATGGATAGATAGATAGATATGTTTCTTTATTAGCCACACAGGGCTGCACACAGATAGAACAAATTACAAGGTAGAGCTTTTCTTTTGAAGGTTTAAAAAAAAAAAAGGAAGGGGGAGTTTCGATCAAAAGGGATCGTAAAAGGAGAGAAAGAGGACAAAAAAAAGGGGGGTTAAAAAAAAAGGGGAGAGGAAAAAAAAAAAAATTTGATCAATAGGGATCGTTATCACAGAAATGTCAATATGAAGTGTAAAGGGGAGGACAGGTGAGGTTTACCCGTGGAAAGAAAAGCCTACGGAAAAGACCACGGTAACCTCGGTGAATGGAGTCACATGTTATATTTCTTTTTTTTTTTTTTTGCAAATAAGCAACTCTCTGTTTTCAATTTCTGGTTCATAGGATCATGCTCAAGGTGGCTTCGTCATTCATACGTGCCATTCTTGCTACATTCACCCATCTTTTTTTAAAACATTCGCTAGACAAAACTTGCCTCTCTACTCTCACTTTCCTTTTCAAGTGGTACTTGAAGAAGTTGATGAGAGATTGACCAGAGAGGAAAGTGTTTGTCTCCAATCCTTTCAGACGCGTCCACCAGATACATTCTTTCACCATAGCCACAAGGATGATGAAAATAGCTCTTCCTTCCCGTTTGAAGGAGGGAGGCGTGACAATATTAACGATAGACTCAGCTGATAAACCGACTCGTCCCACACGTGACAGCAGTTGTTCGACACAAGCCCACAGGTCGGAAATTGTTGGACACTGCACGAGTGCGTGCAGAACGGTTTCGTCGCTCTGACTGCATCTCGGGCAGGTCGGCCCCGTGTTTCTCGAGCCGTGTCTGTAGAGCTTATCCCGAACGGGTAGCGCTTCTCGGTAGCACTGCCAGGCAGGGATCTCTGGAAGTTGTCCATGGGCCCTGGCCCGAAAGTCGTCCTGAACAGCGGGTCAGGTACTCCTCGTCGACGTCCAGGTTCGCCCCGAGCTCGTCGTCGTACCTCCCCTCCACTAAACCCCTATAGAATGCTTTGGTTGTGTTGAAGTCACTCAAGGTCGACCCAGGACGGCAGAGTTGCTTGAGAGCAACGCGACACTCGCTGTGCCATTCGCCCTTCTTCGGCCTCTTTTTGATCCACGACTGCAGTTCGGTCATGGAGACGAGCTGCGGGAAAGCGTGCCTCACAAACGGCGACCACACCTGTTCACCGTCGTCTACATAGAGCCAGAGATGTCGCAGTCTCAGCGCGTGTCTGCGCATCATCAACCACGGCATGCCCAGCCCTCCTTTTAACGGGTATTGACAGCAAATGGATCGCCTGACCATCGGGACGCATCCTTTCCACAAGAAGCGAAAGAGAATGCGTTCTAGTTTGGTGATGGTAGGGTCGGGACAAGGTACGACGGTCAGGCGGTAGTAGATGACGGACGCGATGTACGTGTTCGCCACCTCCGCCCGCCTTTTAGGGACAGTTTCCTCTCTCACCACCCATTGCCGGGCGAGAGTGACCACCCTACTCGTTATCTCGTTCCAGTTCTTCTCCACTTGGAGTTCCGACCAAACCAGACCCGAGCAACTCAATCGGGCCGTCGGTCCAGCGTCCCACGACGGAGGCGCTGGTGGACGGCATGGGCTTGCTTCTCCAGGTGCCGAGTCGCAGCCCACTGACTTTTCCCGGTTGATTTTCGCTCCTGTCACCGCTTCGTAGTTTTTCAGTGTCTCGCCGCCTGCTCGATGTGCTCGTGGCTAGACACTATGACGGTGACGTCGTCTGCATATGCAGACACGCTCGTCCCGCATCCCAGTTCTTGCGGGATGCCTCTCAAGGTTGCCAGCTTCCGCAATAATGGCTCGAGAGTCAATACGTATAGAAGCGACGAGAGGGGGCATCCCTGACGGACCGAACGTGCGATGTCGAAGGGTCTCGATAGATGTCCATTCACGCGAATTACCGAACGGATGCCTCTGTACAAAGCGGCTATCCAGCCCGGAAGACGGGACCGAAGCCAGCCGCTCCGAGGACCGCCTCCAAGTATCGATGGTCCACCCTATCGAAAGCTTTCGATTGATCCAATTGATCAGCGCCCCACCCATGCCAGGTTCGTTAACTACCCTGTCTATGATGTAGCGCATCATCAGTGGAGGTTGTCATGGATGGTCCGGCCTGGCACGGCGTATGTTTGCGCCCTGTCGACCAGTTTCTCGATGACAAGCGCCAACCTCTTGGCTAGCACCTTGGCCAAAATTTTCAAGTCTGCATTAAGCAGAGTGATGGGCCTAAAGTTATCTATTACATTTCCCTTGTTTAGATCTTTCTTCAGCAGTGTTACGGCTCCTCGGCTCACAAAACCAGGAATGCTCCCGTTTTGCTGCCAGTTGCAGTACACCGCCGCCAAGAGATCTCAAACAAGTCTGGCATACAATTGTAAAGCTCGTAGGGTAGACCATCCAAACCCGGTGATTTGTCCCCCGAGCATTCTGCCATCGCTTCCTGCACTTCCGCCGCCGTGATGGCACCTTCGCAGCACCCCTGCCTTTCTTGTCGAGAGTCGTGGTAGGCTATGTAGGTAGCACTGAAGTCCACCCTACGTTCTGCCCTCCACTCGTTCCGAACAGTCGGGCAAATGCTGCTGAAAGGCCTCACACATTTTACTTGGCTCGAGCAATTCGCGCCCCTGTTCATCTACCAGGGACCGAATGGTGGCTTTGTTGCCCTGTTGCGCCTCTGCCACCCGGGCCTCTCTCGCGGCTCCAACACCTTCGTTCCTTAGAGCACGCATCCTAGCTCTGACAGCACATCCTTCGTGTTTGGCAGATAGATAGATAGATAGATAGATAGATAGATAGATAGATAGATAGATGGATGGATGGATGGATGGATGGATGGATGGATGGATGGATGGATAGATAGATAGATAGATAGATAGATAGATAGAGAGATGGATGGATAGATAGATAGCTAGCTAGCTAGATAGATAGACAGACAGACAGACAGACAGATAGATAGATAGATAGATAGATAGATAGATAGATAGAGAGATAGATAGATAGATAGATAGATAGATAGATAGATAAATACAAGGGGATGCTGAAAAGTTCCTGGTTTTGGGTAAAAGATAATACAGGAGGATCAGCTAATTATGAGTTTTGTTCAAGGTTTTCCCCTCTCAGATTCACACACATATTGCAACAGCCCTTTAGTTTTTCTAAGCCTTGTGAACCAGGCCTTTGTCAGTACCCTTAAAACCAGGAATTGTTCATACACCCCTCGTAGATAGATGGACAGACACATAAATAAGTACTGCAGCGAGCTGGCAGAAACGTTAGCACGCCGGGCGAAATGCTTAGCAGTATTTCGCCTGCCGTTACGTCCTGAGTTCAAATTCCGCCGAGGTCGACTTTGTCTTTCATCCTTTCGGGTCGATAAATTAAGTACCAGTTACACACTGGAGTGGATATAATCGACTTAATACCTTTGTATGTCCTTGTTTGTCCCCTCTATGTTTAGCCCCTTGTGGGTAGTAAAGAAATAGGTATTTCGTCTGTCTTTACGTTCTGAGTTCAAATTACGCCGAGGTCGACTTTGTCTTTCATCCTTTCGGGGTCGATAAATTAAGTACCAGTTACACACTGGAGTGGATATAATCGACTTAATACCTTTGTATGTCCTTGTTTGTCCCCTCTATGTTTCGCTCCTTATGGGTAATAAAGAAATAATAAATAAGTACTGCATAATTATATTTCTTTATATATTAAAATAGAAACACAAGTGGCAGGTGAAAGCTGTACTGGTAAAGCCATACCTGTACTATGGTTCCGTGTACAACATCGATACAGAAGTGAAAGAGGACACAGTCAACAACCAGTTGGTTTTCAACGATATAATGTTTACAAAACCAGGCGTCTACATCATCCAACTGACCACCACGTCGACACCGAATGAATACACGATCGTTGCCGAGGAAGAAATTCGAGTGAAGCAGTCGCACGTTCTGGTGTTTAGCGACCCCGTGTCAAGTTCAATTAAGATACTCGTTGACATCGACTACAACAAGGTTGGGTCAACCAACGAAAAGTATTTCCGAGTGTTAATGGAAAACTACTTAATCTATAAGTACCCAAAGGTCACTTTTCCAGAGGTACTGGTGTCCGAATCGGAAAATAGTAAGTAACTTGATTAACAACCTTCTTAATTTAAGCTTTAATTATATAATTAGTATAGTAATTAAAATGATAATCTGTAAAGGTTGTGCCTATAATAATCGGTCCCTAGGGAACGGTAAACAAAGATATAAGACTAATGATTGAAGAAGATTGGACAAGAATATCCTGCAGGGCTTCTATAGAAATTTTGCCTGTTAGGGACACGAAGGGTTTTTGGGAGGGTCTAAGGTTACAGGTTGTAACCTGCTTCTCATGTAAATACTACTGAACCTAAGTCAAATCAATAATAATATGTACAAAACTAAATATATGGCACTCTAGGCATAACAACAACATGAACTTCTAACTTGTGTCTTGAGGTCTCTGGGTGAGACTTGGAGCCAACTTGTGCAAATGCAAAGCCAAAGTCAAACATATAATAATAATAATAATAATAATAATAATAATAATAAGACGGCATGCTGGCAGAATTGTTAGCCCACCGGACAAAATTCTTAATGGAATTTCATCTGTGCTTATTTTCTGAGTTGAAATTCCACCGAGGTCAACTTTGCCTTTCATCCTTTCGAGGTTGATAGATTAAGCACCGGTGAAACCATGGCGGTCGATCTAATTGACCAGCACCCCACCCGCCACCCCCTACACCCAAATGTCGGGCCGTGTGCGTATAGTAGAAAGGATTACTCTTACTCTTTACTCTTTTACTTGTTTCAGTCATTTGACTGCGGCCATGCTGGAGCACCACCTTTAGTCAAGCAAATCGACCCCGGGACTTATTCTTTGTAAGCCCAGTACTTATTCTATCGGTCTCTTTTGTCGAACCGCTAAGTGATGGGGACGTAAACACACACCAGCACCGGTTGTCAAGCAATGCTAGGGGGACAAACACAGACACACAAATACACACACGCATATATATATATACATATATACGACAGGCTTCTTTCAGTTTCCGTCTACCAAATCCACTCACAAGGCATTGGTCGGCCTGGGGCTATAGCAGAAGACACTTGCCCAAGATGCCACGCAGTGGGACTGAACCCGGAACCATGTGGTTGGTTAGCAAGCTACTTACCACACAGCCACTCCTGCGCCTATTATTATTATTACTATCAAGATGGTGAGCTGGCGGAATGATTACCATGCCGGACAAATTACTTAACAGCATTTCGTCTGACTTTACGCTCTAAGTTCAAATTCCACTGTGGTCGACTTAACCTTTCATCCTTTTGAGATCGATAAAATAACCCTGGAGCCAATGTAAATCGACTTTGACCCTCCTCTCAAAATTGCTGGCCTTATTATTCCTTAAAATGATAAATTAGAAGAAGGTGCAGAAATGTTTACCAGCCACATGGTTCTGGGTTCAATCCCACTGCGTGGCACCTTGGGCAAGTGTCTTCTGCTATAGCTTCGGGCCGACCAAAGCCTTGTGAGTGGATTTGGTAGACGGAAACTGAAAGAAGCCCGTCGTATATATGTATGTGTGTGTGTGTTTGTGTTTGTGTGTCTTGACAACCGATGCTGGTGTGTTTATGTCCCCGTCACTTAGCGGTTCGGCAAAAGAGACCGATAGAATAAGTACTGGACTTACAAAAGAATAAGTACCGGGGTCGAGTTGCTCGATTAAAGGCTGTGCTCCAGCATGGCCGCAGTCAAATGACTGAAACGAGTAAAAGAGTAAAAGAGAGAGTTATTACATCACACAAAATGCTCAAGGACATTCTGGTTCTCAACGTTCTGAGTTCAAATTCCGCCGAGGTCAGCTTTGCCTATCATCCTTTTTTGTTTTTGTTTTTTTTTTGTTTTTGATGAAATGATGTACCAGTCAAGTACTGGGGTCGATGTCTCTTCCTTGTCGTTCCATCTCTCATACTTCTCTCCCTGCCATTCCGTCCCTGACATTTCTCTCTCTCTTTTCTTCCCTCCTCCCAGATATGATGGATGTCTTCGTCAAGTTATACGGTAACATCAACGAGGTATCAGCGGCATCAAAGATGATCTGTGACATGGCCAAGGAACAGCAAAAGATCACATTCAACTCACACCAGGCCTACATTATTTTTAGCATACAAGTGAATGGGACACGATTTCTTGGTTCATCTTGTGGATCAAAGGTATGTTATACCGTTGTACTTGTTGTTGTTGTTGCTGTGGCTGTTGTTGTTGTTGTGGCCAGTGTTGTTGTTGTATTATTGTTGTTGGAGGAGGGGGATAATTTTTTTATTTTGTTTGAAAAGTTGACATTTGGTTGTCTCTGTATATTTAAATATAGAATTAGAAATGAAACAAAAATCTCCCAAAATTTCTTACAAGGAAAAAAATTTCATTGGTGAGAAGAGCAAAGTGAAATTTTAAAATGATGACTTTATATTTTTCATTAATTAATTAATTAATTAATTAATAATAATAATAATTATAATAATAATAATGATAATATCAGATATCAGATACAAGGAAACCCAAAAATGGCAGAAATTCAAAAGATAGTGCTCATGGGAACTGCTCATATCCTACGCAAAATACTTTCTATGTAATCTCAGGGTTTAAAACAAAAATATGGCACACTAGGCATAACAACAACATGAACTCCCAACCTGTTGTCTCTTGAGGTCTCTGGGTGTGACTTGGAGCCAACTTGTACAAATATAAAGCAAAAGTCAAACATATAATAATAATAATAATAATAATAATAATAATAATAATAATAATAATAATAATATTAAAAGATGGGCTACAGCAAATATTCTGCTCAATACCACAGATTTGCTTGTCAGTTGTTTGACCTTAACCAGTTGAGCATGTCCCTTAGTGGCTGATGATATGTGCATCTCTGATCACGAGCAGAAGTAGTGGGGGAGCATCATAGCTATGTGTTGAGAGGGATTCTTTGAGGTTTGAATAATTCACCTCTGGAAACATGGGTGGTTCTTTCAACATCCTTAAACAATCCTTATTCAAGGACCTTTTGAGCGGGATGGGCTACTCAACCAAAAGAAAATTCTAACTTTGCCCCATCTGTAATGTCATGCACAGTTTATCTTGATATGAGATCACCCTGTCACGCACATATGGTTGTGATGCATGTGCCTGGTGTACCCTTATCAGACGGGTAGTCATGATGGGTATACTGGGCTTCGTATATTTTACCCCAGTGTCACTTTGATGGCATGCACTGCTCTCTCACTTAATTATTATTATTATTATTATTTTATATTATTATTATTATTATTATTATTATTATTATTATTATTATTATTAAGGTAGTGAGCTGGCTGAATTGTTAGCATGCTGGGTGAAATGCCTTGTGGCATTTCATCTGTCTTTACGTTCTGAGTTCAAATTCTGCCGAGATTGACTTTGCCTTTCATTCTTTAGGGGTCAGTAAAAGGAGCACTGGCTGTGCACTAGGGCTGACGTAATCAACTCTCCCACTTCCCCACAATTTCAGGCCTTGTGCCTATAGGGGAAATAATTATTATTACTAAGGCATTGTCTTTACATTCTGAGTTCAAAATCAGGGTTGATAAAATAAGTACCAGTTGGAGACTGGGGTCAAATGCGTGGCCATATTATGTCTGCCGCTACGTTGTGAGTTCAAATTCTGCCGAGGTCCACTTTGCCTTTCATCCTTTCGGGGTCGATAAATTAAGTACCAGTTACGCACTGGGGTTGATGTAATCGACTTAATCCCTTTGTCTGTCCTTGTTTGTCCCCTCTATGTTTAGCCCCTTGTAGGTAGTAAAGAAATAGGTATTTTGTCTGCCGCTACGTTCTAAGTTCAAATTCTGCCGAGGTCAACTTTACCTTTCATCCTTTCAGGGGTCGATAAATTAAGTACCAGTTACGCACTGGGGTCGATGTAATCGACTTAATCCTTTTGTCTGTCCTTGTTTGTCCCTTCTATGTTTAGCCCCTTGTGGGCAATAAAGAAACAGGTATTTTGTCTGCTGTTACGTTCTGAGTTCAAATTCCGCTGAGGTCGACTTTGCCTTTCATCCTTTCGGGGGTCGATAAATTAAGTACCAGTTACGCACTGGGGTCGATGTAATCGACTTAATCCCTTTGTCTGTCCTTGTTTGTCCCCTCTACGTTTAGCCCCTTGTGGGCAATAAAGAAATAAGGGATATAATAGGAACCAGCCCTACTAAATTCTATTTTCCTTTTTCAACTTTACCTGTCATCCTTTCGGGGTCACTAAAATAAGTACCAGTTGGGTACTGGGGTCGATGTAATCAACTACACCCCTCCCTTAAATTTCAGCCCTTGTGCCTATAATAGAAAGGATCTTATCTTCCTTTTTGTGTAAGTATACTCAATAATTCTTCGTATATGTCTGTGTGTTTTTAGGATGGTAAAGTTACGAAGACCAAGACGTTTCCTTTAGAGATCGTCGTTGGAGTGTCAGTGGCCGTCACCCTCCTGCTTGCTGGCGCCATCTTCTTTCTTTTGCTGAAATTCCAAGTGATTCCCAAATAAAGGTATGTTTTTAATCTTACTTTTGAACTCAAACAACAGAAATAGTATCTATAGAGGAATGGTCATAGCCTTCTGAATGAACTTGGTGGATGGACAATCAAAGACACTTCTTGTACATGCATCTATATTCTTTTCTTTTGTGGAGGCGCAATGGCCCAGTGGTTAGGGCAGCGGACTCGCGGTCATAGGATCGCGGTTTCGATTCCCAGACTGGGCATTGTGAGTGTTTATTGAGCGAAAACACCTAAAAGCTCCACGAGGCTCCGGCATGGAGTGGTGGTGATCCCTGCTGTACTCTTTCACCACAACTTTCTCTCACTCTTACTTCCTGTTTCTGTTGTACCTGTATTTCAAGGGGCCAGCCTTGTCACTCTCTGTGTCACGCTGAATATCCCCAAGAACTATGTTAAGGATACACGTGTTTGTGGAGTGCTCAGCCATTTACACGTTAATTTCACGAGCAGGCTGTTCCGTTGGTCGGATCAACCGGAACCCTCGTCGTCGTAACCGACGGAGTGCTTCCATTCCACATATTCTTTTCTTTTATTCTTTTACTTGTTTCAGTCATTTGACTGTGGCCATGCTGGAGCACTGCCTTCAGTCGAGTAAATCGACCCCAGGACTTATTCTTTGTAAGCCTAGTACTTATTCTATCAGTCTCTCTTGCCAAACCGCTGAATGACAGGGACATAAACACACCAGCATCGGTTGTCAAGCGATGTTGGGGGGACAAACACAGACACACAGACATATACATATCATCATCATCATCGTTTAGCGTCCGCTTTCCATGCTAGCATGGGTTGGACGGTTCAACAGGGGTCTGGGAAGCCAGAAGGCTGCACAACGGGCTTCTTTCAGTTTCCGTCTACCAAATCCACTCACAAGGCTTTGGTCAGCCCGAGGCTGTAGTAGAAGACACTTGCCCAAGGTGCCATGCAGTGGGACTGAAACCGGAACCATGTGGCTGGTAAGCAAGCTACTTACCACACAGCCACTCCTGCGCCTATATATATATATATATGTATGTATGTATGTTTGCATGTGTGCGTGAGAATGCGTGTGTGTGTGTGTGTTTTGTGTGTACACATGTCTTGACACCATGTAATGATTATAAATGAATATTACTGTCATACCATGTGGCCATGGCAAAATATTACTTTGCTTGGAAACAGGTGATGGTTGGCAATAGGGAGTGCATCCTGCTGTAGAATACCTGCCTCAGCAGAATTCCATCTATCTCATGCAAGTATGCCACTCTACAAGACACCATCAGATTATAAAAGACATCTTTCCCCCAATACCCCCACAGCATCATAACAAAAGTGAAAACAGAATTAAATTAAACATTTCTAAATGACCAAAATAACTACTTTTTTTCTTATTTATTTTCAGATTTGGAAAGTAAATAATGACCTGTCAGTGCCCAATGGTCAATGTCTGATGTTTGATGTCTTGTATTTTTACGTCTAATGTTTTTTGCCTGAAGATTGTTTCATGTTTTGGTAGTCTCATCTATGATGGCTTACTCAATACCTGATGTCTGATGTATTGTTACATTAAATAATCTCCTTAATGTTTTTTATGCCTGATGGTTAATGTTGATGTTTAATGGTTAATCATTTATGTCTGATGGTTGATGTTAACACCTGATGTCTCTGAATGCTTGAAATGTAATATTCAATACATGTCCTTTCTCTGATAAATACCTGATGACAAGTAAATGTTTCCTGTTTGATCAACACAGAGAGAACATCTCTTTTCCATATCTTCTTTAATTATTTCAAATATCTCATATATCTCCCAAACCACTTATGAATTGCTACAAATTTCTCACCTCCCTTACGCCCTCCTCCCATTTCATACGTCCTTCCACGTCTATAAATTGCTACAAAATTACCATGACCATCCACCCCCCATAAACTGCTATGAATGAATAGTGTTCTTTTCATAAACTGCTGCACATGTCTCCTGAAGATCTGCAATAGGAAATTCCACATACATATATATATATTATGTATGTGTGTATGTTAATACATGTGTGAATGTATGTAAGTGTTTATATATATATATATACCTGAATCACAACTATGTATGCAATCGATTGGACCACATGGGTACTTGACGCTCGTGAGGGTCCAATAAATTGTATCGAAGACAAATGCTGCTGATGACTTATAGATAAATATGTGAGTATAATTGCATATTATATTGATTATATTGATAAAGAAACAATTGTTCAGCATTAATCTATCTTTTCGTTGTGTTTCACTTTCCTTACATTGAGGGTAATGTTATTTCTTTGTGGAAACAACTTCGGTGGCTATACCAGAATAAGGAGCTATTTTTAGCACTAGAGTTAACCACTTAACAGTAACTCTCTTATATTTATGTATATATATATATATATATATATATATATATATATATATATATATATATATATATTATATATATATATATATGTGACCATGTGTGTATCGTTGGTGATTTTTTTCCTCCGTCTTCCCTTTCTTGGATCTTTCCTTTTCCTATGTTTCTGATGAAGAGCTCCGCTCGAAACATTAAACCTCCTTCTTTCTTCCTTTCCTGAGTGTCCAATAACACTATACTTGTTCCACGTCCTCATGTTGTGTTTTCATGTTTGGGTTAACTTTATATATATATATATATATATATATATATATATATTATATATAATATATATATATATATATATATATACTATATATATATATTATATATATATATATATATATATAATATATATATATATATTATATATATATATATACACACACATTCATATAAATAAATATCCATATTGTCACATACATATACAATATATACATATACACATATATACTATACATACATATAATACATATATATATAAATGTATATATATATATGTATATATAACTACATATATATATAAACATATAGATGTGTGCCCGTGCACACACACACACACACATATATTATACATATTACACACACACATTCTTGCATGCATATACCTCTATACATACA
This sequence comes from Octopus sinensis, assembly GCF_006345805.1. Classification (NCBI taxonomy): domain Eukaryota; kingdom Metazoa; phylum Mollusca; class Cephalopoda; order Octopoda; family Octopodidae; genus Octopus; species Octopus sinensis. The sequence continues at coordinate 3,377,493 of NC_043014.1, forward strand.
TACACATGCACCAATACACACATAGAAAACATACCATCCAGTCATGACCCTCCAAACTGATCAACCACCCTCCCTATGCCAGCATCTTCAGGGGCCCTTCCCCGAGAACACAGTTCCTCAATACCATCATCACCCTTACAAACTGCTGACCTTTGGCCAATGTACCAATCACTTCACCTCTCTGTGGATATGGTCATCATTATTATTACTATTATTATTATTATTATTGTTATTATTATTATTATTTGTTGTTGTTATTGTTATTGTTGTTATTATTATTATTATTATTATTGTTATTATTATTATTATCCCCTAAAGTTTGTCTATATCAACTAACAAACATATTTTCTTTGATATACATTTTCTATTTTATTTGAAAATATTTTTTGGTTTGCTTTCCACAATATATTCTTGGTGTTTATCTCACATATAGACAATGTAACCTGCGTGTTATTCACACACACACACACACAATATATATATATATATCATACATACATACATACATATTATACATGCATATATATATATATATATATATATATATATATAATATATATATATATATATATATATATATATATATATATATATATATATATATATATTATATATATATATATATATATACATAATATACATATATATTGGAAGGTTTGGAGATGATGTACAGGTATTATATATTAGAAGAAATGAGGTACTCAGAAATTCGGATGGTTTTATATTTACAGATATTTATTAAATATCTGTAAACATAAAAACCATCCGAATTTCTGAGTACCTCATTTCTTCTAATATGTATATATACGTGTGTGTGTGTGTGTGTGTGTATGTATATGCATATATATATATATATATATACGTTTATATATTTGTTGTGCAAGACCTTTTATGTGAAGTCATGTGTTGAAACAGATATTGTTGTATTTCGGAATGGTCATTTTGCCAGTTTAGTCAATAAAAACACACGCACTATATATTTGGTGTTACTTTGCTTCAGTGTTATTTATTTTTTACATTAATCTTAATCTTATTTTGTATTTTGTATTTCTATGGCTGACATTTAGTAAGGAGAGACACAAATAAGAAAGAAGAAAACAAAGGACCACTGATGCGGTCACAGGAGTGCGACAAAAGAACTCTGGCCGAAATAAGATTAAGATTAATGTAAAAAATAAATAATGCTGAAGCAAAGTAACACCAAATATATAGTGCGTGTGTTTTTATTGGCTAAACTGGCAAAATGACCATTCCGAAATATAACATATATATATATATATATATATTATATATATATATATATATATATATATATATATATATATATATTCACATATATAGATATGCATGTGTTTGAAAGTAGGTGAAAGCAATTTCCCTCAAACCACACCAACCAACCAACCAACCAACCAATACTTGTCAGTATTCTGTATGTGAAGCATTTTTGTCAAGAGAATGGGAGGGTGGGGTGGAGGGGAGATACACACCATATCAAATTGTTTGAATTTCATATTTTTTGTACTCTATAACCTGGAACACTTGTTTTTATTATCCGATTGATCTATTTTAAAATTAGTATTTTTATTGTTATTGTTGTTATGGTTAAAGAAGTGGACACTATACCTGTTATCACTTATATATCTTCTGTGAATATTTTACATATCAGTATACTATACTATACATACATACATTTATATACATAGCACAAGTATATATATATATATATATATATACATATGTGTGTGCATGTGTGCGTATCGTATAAGGACAATTACCCCCCATAGGACAAATCCCTCCGATGACAACTACCCCCAGGACAATTACACCTCCCCCCCACCCTTGGTTAATTACCTCCTCTCCAATATATTAAGAAGTTTTAAATCATAATTTGTTGTCCTCAAGGGTAAATTGTCCTGGGGAGGTGGGGGGTAAATGTCCATGGAGGCAGTAAATGTCCTAGACACACACACACACACATATATATATATATATATATACACACATATATATGTATATATTTATGTATATATATATATATATATATTATGTGTATTATATATATATATATATGTATATATATACGTATATATATATATATATATATATATATATATATATACAGACATACATACATACATACATACGTATATGTTCACACACATACACATATATATATATGTATATAGACATATACATGTTTTATATATAGATATGTACACACACACACACACACACACACATGCATACATCAATTACTAATCAATTACAGATCATTTCATCAGATGGAAGATATCAAAATATAACCTGATTGAAATGTTACCCTTTCATAAAAAAGACAAAAACAATATATCTAAAAGATAAAAAATAGCATAATTGATAAATAACAAAAGGCAAAAGTGTTATAACTTTAATTTTTTTATTTTTCATTATTTCACATTTTTATTTTTATTCTTTTCTTCTCACTATTTTATGATATCCCCCAGACCTCCTTGTTATACTCAACGCTGATTATCTTTTATCAATTATTGATCACTTAAGTTGTTTATTTTCTTCTTTGTCTAAGTGTGATTCTTTTTTTATATAAATGCAGTTTCTTAGTTGGTCTTTATATTTCGATATATTCCATCTGATGAAATGACATATAATTTGATGGTTGTTGAAACGTATGTAATAACGCGTATGTAATATCAATAACATGCTTTCCATTCATTCCAACTATATATATATATATATAGATATATAATATATATATATATAATATATATATATATAATATATATATATATATACATATATACATACACACACATAAAAATACACACATACACAAACATATATATATAGTAAATGTATGTATAAAGAAATTTGAATAAAGTTTTTTCTACAACATTTTTGAACAAGTCTTTTTTCATTTGATTTCCTAAAAAAAATACATTGAAACAAAAGTTTGGATGACATATATCACTGCTATATTTTTTATTGATCCTACCATGACCACCACTACAGCAAGTAGAAGGAACAGATTTGGAAATACAACCAACCGTGTGTGAATGGCCGGAATGCCTGGTTAATAGCTGCAACTTGTAAACCCTACAGACCCAGGAGCCAATATTAAAATCCTTTCATCAGATGGAAGATATTGAAATATTGTCTTAAATAAGTATCAAGCCTAATCGTGTTTTATCTGCATAATTATCTCCATATCATCTCACCTGGATTTCTCTTAGAGCCACTCTTTACCCTGTGGACTTAGCACTCAATAAATATTTCTGAAAGCAGACATTGGAGCCTAATGCAGTCTTTGCACTCATTGGCTATTGTCTGAGCATGTGACCAATGCCAGCATGGAAGACAAGCATCAAAAGATGATGATATAATATTCCCCATTGGACGTGACATTTAACCCTTTCATTACTGTATTTATTTTGAGATGCTCTGTGTTTGCTCTTTACTCTTTTACTTGTTTCAGTCAATTGACTGCGGCCATGCTGGAGCACCGCCTTTAGTCGAGCAAATTGACCCAGGGACTTATTCTTTGTAAGCCCAGTACTTATTCTATCGGTCTCTTTTGCTGAACCGCTAAGTGACGGGGACGTAAACACACCATAATCGGTTGTCAAGCAATGCTAGGGGGACAAACACAAACACAGACACACAAACATATACACACACACTTATATATACATACACATATACGACAGGCTTCTTTCAGTTTCCGTCTACCAAATCCACTCACAAGGCATTGGTCGGCCCGGGGCTACAGCAGAAGACACTTGCCCAAGATGCCACGCAGTGGGACTGAACCCGGAACCATGTGGTTGGTAAGCAATCTACTTACCACACAGCCACTTCTTTCAGCTATTTTAAATATAACAAATGCTTTCCTTCTGGATTTTCAAGACCACCCCCCCGAAAGTGAGACTGTGGACATAATCCAACCATCTTGCTCTTGGTTTGCTACTCAGTCCCCTGATGTTTGGCTCAACTTGAAATTCTTTCCTGTGACATTCTAATCATATAATAACTAGAGTAGCAAAGCTGTGATCTTTCAATGCAGAGAAGTCGCAACTCAACCTGGAGAGACTTCCTAATCTCCAAGACATGCACCCTTTTGCTTCTATTCCCGACCGTATTCTTCTGGCCATGATCCAACATTCTTGACCATAAATGAGGATTGGTATGCAAACTGAAGGTAGTGAGTTTGTGCGTGTGAATGAGCCAGTATTCTCTATTCTCTCATCTATGCGTGTGAGTGTGTGTGTGAAGGCACATGGCCCAGTGGTTAGAGCATTTGACTCACAATCTTGAGGTAGTGAGTTCAATTCCTGGACCGGGCTACATGTTGTGTTCTTTAGCAAGACACTTTATTTCACGTTGCTCCAGTTCACTCAGCTGTAGAAATGAGTTGTGACGTCACAGGTGCCAGGCTGTATCAGCCCCTTTGCCTTTCCCTTGGATAACATTGGTGGCATATAGAGGGGAGGCTGGTATGCATGGGTGACTGCAGGGCTTCCGTAAATCACCTTGCCCTGACTTGTGCCTCAGAGGGTAACTTTCTAGGTGCAATCCCATGGTCATTCATGACCAAAGGGGGTCTTTAACCTTTTATATGTGCATATGCTGATTATAAACAATAGCATTTTATTAATGATGTCATTTGCTTGAAGTCCATTTTAAAAGCATATCCAGGTTTTTTCTTTTGCGTAGTAGTGTTTGTAAACAAAAGGCTCATTCATAGAGTCATTTGTTTTCTGTTCTAACATGTCCAAACTTTTTGTTGTTTAATAGACTGGAAGATTATTGCCCCACATGAAAACATGTAGGGGCCGGCAATAGGAAGGGCACCTGGGAGTAGAAAACTCTGGCTAAACATACTCTTGGCAGAATTGTTACTGCACCGAACAAAACGGTTAATGGCATTCTTTCCAACTTTATGTTTTGAGTTCAAATCCAGCCAAGGTCAACTTTGCAGACATAAAAAAGTAGTCATTAAAATAATGATGGAAATATCATCATCATTATCTTCACTGGTTTAACATCTACTTTTTCCATGCTTGCATGGGTCAGATGAAATTTGGTGCTACAGAATTTCTATGACCAGATGCCCATCCTGTCGCCAATGGCTCAACAGTTTGAAAGCAACATAATGTTATCCCAGGGCCAGAATGCTTTTCATAGAGAACAGGCAAATAAACAACACCACTTGTATGATGGTGATTCTCATTTACAACTTGTGATATCATGGTAAAGGTACACACAAACAAGTGTATACACACAGTGATATATATATATATATATATATATATATATATATATATATAGATAGGTAGATAGATAGCTTTAAAGGAAGAAGAGAATCAAGCGACGAAGAAGGAGATGAGCAGAAAGAAGAGAAAGAAAAGCAAAAGGTGGAAAGAGAGGATCAAGAAGAAGAAGAAGGAGGAGGAGGAGAAGAAAGAAGGAGGGGAGGAGAAGAGGAAGAAGAAGGGAGGAGGAGAGGAAGAAGAAGAAATGGGAGGAGGCATGTAGGAGGAAGAGGAGAGGAAGAAGAAGAAAGGAGGAGGAGGAGAAGAAGAATGAGGAGAAGTAGAAGAGAGAGGAGGAGGAGGAGAAGTAGAAGAAAGAGGAGGAGGAGGAGGAGAAGTAGAAGAAGAAAGAGGAGGAGGAGAAGAGGAAGAAAGGGGAGGAGAAGAAGAAGAAAGAGGAGGAGGAGGAGAAGAAGTAGAAGAAAGAGGAGGAGGAGGAGAAGTAGAAGAAGAGAGAGGAGGAGGAGGAGAAGTAGAAGAAGAAAGAGGAGGAGGAGGAGGAGAAGTAGAAGAAGAAAGAGGAGGAGGAGAAGAGGAAGAAAGGGGAGGAGAAGAAGAAGAAAGAGGAGAGGAGGAGGAGGAGAAGAAGAAGAGAAGAAGAAGAAAGAGGAGGAGGAGGAGAAGAAGAAGGAGAAGAAGAAGAGAAAGAAGAAGGAGAAGAAGAAAGAAAAGAAGAAGAAAGGAGGAGGAGGAGAAGAAGAAGAGAAAGAAGAATAAGGAGAAGAAGAAGAAGACGAAGAAGGAAAAGAAGAAAGGAGGAGGAGGAGAAGAAGAATGAGGAGAAGAAGAAGAAGAAGGAGAAGAAGTCCATTTGAGATGTTGGATCTATTTTATTCAACAATACTTGGAAGTTTGTCTTAGAGCCAAGTCAGCTGAGTGTATGATGCATTTGTCTTGTCAATGGACTGGCACTGGGGGGGGGGGAGCAGCTGAAGGTAATACAGTGACAGTAGTAGTAGTAGTAGTAGTAAGAGTAGTAGTATTCGTAATGGTGGTGGTGGTGGTGGTGGTGGTGGTGGAAATGAAGCTAGTTTCAACACACAAAACAGACAGTACGGGAGATAGCTTTGAAAATGGAGGGAACAGCTAGACACTAGATACAGTAAGAGTAGTAGTGGTGGTTGATGGTGGTGGTGGTTGTGGTGGTGGTGGTGGTGGCTGTGATGGTGGTTGGTGGTTGGCGAGTGTCGGACTCAATATGTTATTTAACCTTGACTCGCTCGACTCTGATCAAGTGAACCAACCACCCCACCGGTCAACAATGATTCAGCAACAACCATCCTGTTGTTCTGAAAATGCAGAGAGCAACTATAGATTAGATGCAGCAGCCGTCCAAGAATTTGGACCTGGAGATCTCCATTTCCAGCGACTTCGAGGGCCACCTCCCAGTGGTGTCGGGCGTCAACAAAGAGCCCTCAACTACAAGACGACCAGTTTTTTTTTCCTCCAAGGACTGGGGTCTCCTGCCCCTAAGCCCTAGACCTTCACCTAATCACCCTTACCGGTCTTGTTGCTTAACAACAACAGCAGCAGCAGCAGTAGTGGTGGTGGTGGTGAGTGGTGGTTGTGCTATTCAGCCCTGGGCCAACCGATCAAGCAGCCCACTGCAGTGATCAATGAGGTCCCAGCTCTGTAATCGTCCCCTTATTTTGCATATCAAGGATAACATCATTCAACACATTCCATATTTTTTCAAGAAGGTTTGGCAGTAATTTAAAGGATTAGGGACTTCTGCTGCTGCTGAAGGTGGCCATGGTTGGTGTCAGGCATGATGACAGATCCAAAGAATTATCACTTCTTTCTTTATTGCCCACAAGGGGCTAAACATAGAGGGGACAAACAAGAAGATTAAGTCGATTACATTGACCCCAGTGTGTAACTGGAACTTAATTTATTGACCCCGAAAGGATGAAAGGCAAAGTCGACCTCAGAATTATCACTTCTTTCTTTATTGCCTACAAGTGGCTAAACACAGAGGGGGACAAACAAGGAGATTAAGTCGATTACATTGACCCCAGTGCGTAACTGGTACTTAATTTATCGACCCCGAAAGGATCAAAGGCAAAGTCAACCTCAGAATTATCACCTCTGGCACCAAAATCACAAAAATATATATATATGGCTGTTTGATAGTCAGAGAATGATTTCAATGTGAATCCAGTGACATTGTGGGAACTAGATTATATCCAAAGAGTCGGAGGAATAAGGGAGCATCCATTATTCATTGTTCCCTTACAAGAAGAAGCCTCACAATTCATTTGTAACAAGGCTTGCGCTTGCTTGGCTACTACAAGGTCTCAAATATATTAAAATCTTATGAGTGATTGTATCGGTTATTTGGTAGGGTCAAACGAGACACCACACTGTAAACTAATCGTTATTATAGACTATGGGTCTGGGACAGGTAAGGTAGATATTGTAATTGTCAGGGGACGGGGGGGGGGTAACAGTGATATCCCTGGACTAGCGAACATCTATCAGGTACCTTACTGTAGTATGTACCTTTGATATACAGACAGGTTATATATACCTTCATCAAAATGAGGTAGCCCTACTTAGTACATACATACATATAGATATATGTATATACGTATGTGAAGGTGCATGGCTCAGTGGTTAGAGTATCGAGCTTACGATCGTGAGGTTGTGAGTTCGATTCCCGGACCGGGCTGCATGTTGTGCTCTTGAGCAAGACACTTTATTTCACGTTGCTCCAGTTCACTCAGCTGTAGAAATGAATTGCGAAATCACAGGTGCCAAGCTGTATCGGCCTTTGTCTTTCCCTTGGATAACATCAGTGGCATGGTGAGGAGAGGCCATTATGTATGGGCGACTGCTGGCCTTCCACAAACAACCTTACCCGGACTTGTGCCTGGGAGGGTAACTCTCCAGGTGCAATCCCATGGTCAGTCATAACCGAAGGGGGTCTCAGCATAAGTATATAAACATACAAGCACATACCCATGCAAGCTTGGGAAAATGGACATTAAAATGATAATGATGGTGATCATGTGTGTGTGTGTGTGTGTATGCATATACTTATAACATATATATATATATACATATATAAATATACATTTACTGAATGATATTATATATATCAATGTGTGTGCATACATGTATAAAATAAATTTCATCATCATCATCATCATCATTTAACGTCCGTTCTCCATGCTAGCATGGGTTGGACGGTTCGACCGGGGATCTGGGAAGCCAGAAGGCTGCACCAGGCTCCAGTTTTATCTGGCAATGTTTCTACAGCTGGATGCCCTTCCTAACGCCAAATTTATGTATACTATATATAAGTATACATTTGGTATGTATGCTTGTATATATTATCTACATATATATACTTACATGCGCTTATACATATATATATATATATATTTCGTTTTTGGATTTGGTTTGCAAGATTCTTTATGTGAGTTTGTGTGTTGAAGCATATTTTGTTGTGTCTGGGGAGAGTCACTCTCTATTGGGGCCTTATAATTTAACACACTCACTGGTAAAATTTCCTCTTATTTTTTTTTTGAGAGTCAAAACTATTGGAAAGGTTGCAAGACGCCACAAAAATTTTAGAAAAATAAAAAAGAAATAAGTGGAAATTTTACCAGCGAGTATTTTAAATTATAAGGCACCAAAAGAGAATGACTCTCCCCAGACACCACAGTATGTATATATATATGTATGTATGTATATACACACAAGTATGATCTAAATTACAGAACTGTTGTGTTCTTGAAAACCTCACAGCAACAGGAAATTCATTTCCTATTTGCCTTCACATCACACACAATTCAATGGCAACCACATTTTTGCATCACGGAATCCCGTAAGATCGTCAGAAACGCAAAAGGTTCCATTACTCATTGGATGTCTTACAAAATCCATCTAATTAAATATTTCATTTTTAATTACTTTATTATAATCATTATTTTGTTTTTCTCTCCTTTATAATGAAGACTGAAGATTTTTTTTTTAAATACGTTAAAACGAAAGGCATTATTATTATTATTATTCAGCCCTTGTGGCCAATAAAGTATCATTATTATTATTATTAACAGTACTGGTGGTGACGGATTTAACTCTTTAGCATTCAGATTATTCTGTCAAATGTAATCCTGGATTATCTCATAGCTTCAAGATATTGATAATCTGATTGTTTATTTTTAGAATGACATCATAGGGTAGGTGTGAAAGGTCAGAGCCGGCCAGTTTGAGCATAAGACAGGTTGAATATTTTGGCTGGACATAACCAGTTTAAATGCTAAAGGGTTAAAAACAAATACATATTTCTAGAAAGATCACCACGTGTTGCTTATTGAGGAAGCAGTGTGATCTTGGAGCATGAGCACACAGGGTGGTTCTCTAGAATCAACATGGGTTTAAGGGCCCCTGCACCATATGTAATGAGGTTGTATATGTAGGAGAATCAGTGCCTAGTTTGGCCTACAGCCCTGTAATGTTCATATGGCCCTAGACATAGGGTTCATGGTAGAGGTGACGATGGTGGTGATGATGATGATGAGGATTGTAATGATGATGGTGGTGGTGGAGGTAAGTGTTCCTAATTTAGGTACAAGGCCAGCTATTTCAAGCAGGGATTGGGTTGGTCAGTTACAAGGACCCCAGTACTTGACTGTGTATTTTGAGAGTATTTTATTGACCCAGAATGTATGAAAGGCAAAACAGACCTCAGTATGGTAAGAACTCAGAACCTAAAGAGCTAGAACAGATTTCACAAGTTCTATCAAACCATTCCTCTTGTGGTAGTCCTAACAATGGTTTCTAATTTAGGCACAAGGCCAGCAATTTCGAGGTGAAGAGGGTTAGTTGATGCCATCAACCTTCGTACTTGACTGATAGTTCCTTTCACCCCCCCCGCCCCCGACCCCCCCAAAAAAAGAATGAAACAAAGCTGGCCTCAGTGGGTTTTGAACTCAGAATGCAAAGAGCCAAAACAAATAGTGCAAAGCATTTCTTCTAAGGCTTTTATGATTCTGCCAGCTCACCACCTTAATAATAATGATATAATAATAATAATAATAATAATAATAATAATGATAATAATAATAATAATAATAATAATAATAATGATGATGATAATAATAATGATAATGATGATAATGATGATGATGATGATGAAGATAAGACAAACAGAGAAAAAAGATGGCAATGGATGACTAAAAGTGATTTAAAACCAGAAATGGAGGCTCTAATCTGTGCTGCCCAAGAGCAGGCATTAAGAACTAATTACATCAAATACAGAATGGACAACACATCAGAAAGTGATAAGTGAAGAATTTGTGGACAAAATGGTGAAACCATATGGTATATTACCAACCAGTGTACGCCACTAGCCCAGAAAGAATATGAGAGACATCATGATAATATAGCAAGGATTGTCCATTGGACACTTTGCAACAAGTATGGACTTGACAGAGCAAAAAAAAAGGTATGAACATAAACCCGAAGTCATCATCGAAAATGATAATGCAAAGATCCTGTGGGATTTTATGATTCAGAGCAACCATGAGATAGAGAATAGGAAACCAGACATTGAATTAATTGAGGAAGATAGCAAACTATGCTGGATCATAGATATAGCATGCCCAGCTGAAAACAAGGTATGCGATAAGAAAGAAAGAAAAGTCGAGAGATACGACAGGTTAGCTTGGGAGGTTAAGCAGTGGTCAATGAAACAAGTGGTAGTAGGACCAATAATTGTCAGAGCCCTGGGATCAGTGAGTAAAAATCTTGAGAAGTACATGGAACAAATAGGGACTGCAATAAGGGTGGAGTACTTGCAGAAAACAGCACTGCTTGGAACTGCTTGAATACTCTGGATGGTGCTTGAAAAATATGGGATGTTACCTTAGTTCACTGGTAGTGAACAGCTGGCACCATAGTACATCTCCAGCATTAGAAGCTGTGCAAAGGCAACAATAAATAATAATAATAATAATAATACTTTCTACTATAGGCAAACGGCCTGAAATTTTTTGGGAAGGGACTGGTCAATTATATCAACCCCAGTATTTCACTGGTACTTAATTTATTGACCCTGAAAGGATGAAAGGCAAAGTCGACCTCAGTGGAATTTGAACTTAGAATATAAGGACAGATGAGATGCTGAGAAGCATCTTGCCTGGGATGCTAACAATTCTGCCAGCTTACTGAAATTTGGGGGTGGCAAGTCGATTACATCGACCCCAGTGCTTGACTGGTACTTAATGTATCACCCCCCCATTGAAGGGCAATGTTGGCCTGGGCAGAATTTGAACTCAGTGTTTCACTGGTACTTAATTTATTGACTCCAAAGGATAAAAGGCAAAGCTGACCTCAGTGGAATTTGAACTCAGAACGTACAGATGGATGAAATGCTACTGAGCATTTCACCCAGTGTGCTAATGATTCAGCCAGCTCGCCACCTTAAAAGTAGTAATAATAATAATAATAATAATAATAATTTCTCTTTACTGGCCACAAGGGCTGAACACAAAACAAATAGGTACAATACTACACAATAAAAGGAACGGACACAGCTTGACCAGTGGTAATATAAGGGGTTTATTCATTGTTAAATAAAGAAAGGTTCACATGTAAATGTTTAGCCAACCCATACCCCTCCACATTCCCTAACATCACCACCACCACCACCACGGTGCCACATTGTTATGTTGCTTGAATCTCCCCCCACCCCACCTAAATACAAGTGCTTGTTTTTATTATTTCTTTTCTTTTTAATCATGTTTTAATTCAGTTTAATTATAGAAGGAAAGATGTATGTATATATATATATATATATATATAATAACAAAGGGTAAAATTAATTAATTAAGAAGTAATCAATAATTTCACCAAGTAGAATTCGGTATGAAAAAAGGACCATTTCACGGTAAACTTAAGTAATACTTAATAAAAAGGGTTCAGCAAAGATTTGCTTTACCACATACCGAAGTTTAGAAATAGCAGCCAAAAATCTTAGCTATTTCTTCTACTTTAAAAAGGTTTCTTTTGGTTTCTCTAGGAGTCCCTTTTTAAAGTAGAAGAAATAGCTAAGATTTTTGGCTGCTATTTCTAAACTTCAGTATGTGGTAAAGCAAATCTTTGCTGAACCCTTTTTATTAAGTATATATATATACACACACACATATATTACCCTTAATACAAATATATATTTCCTTGTATATAAACATATATATGCATATATGTATATACACACACACACGTACATGTATCTATATCTATATGCATATATATACACACATAAATATTATTCTCACACACACACATATGAACACGTACAACATTCAAAATATAAACAAATATGTCTTCTATTCCCTTGACCTTTGTTACATTTTACAAGGCGCAGGAGTGGCTGTGTGGTAAGTAGCTTGCTAACCAGCCACATGGTTCCTGGTTCAATCCCCCTGCTTGGCATCTTGGGCAAGTGTCTTCTGCTATAGCCTCGGGCTGACCAATGCCTTGTGAGTGGATTTGGTAGACGGAAACTGAAAGAAGCCTGTCGTATATATGTATATATATGTATGTGTGTCTGTGTTTGTCCCCCTAGCATTGCTTGACAACCGATGCTGGTGTGTTTACGTCCCCGTCACTTAGCGGTTCGGCAAAAGAGACCGATAGAATAAGTACTGGGCTTACAAAAGAATAAGTCCCGGGGTCGAGTTGCTCGATTAAAGGCGGTGTTCCAGCATGGCTGCAGTCAGATGACTGAAACAAGTAAAAGAGTAAAGAGAGAGAGTAAAGAGTATCTTCTACAAAAACCATCATTGATCAGCTCAACAATGTTCACCAAAATACTTCAACCCTGCATAATACACCCTGATATTACCAAACAAAAGAGACAGGGGTAAACAACAGCACCCGTGACATTTAACTCTTTAGCATTCAAATTATTCCATCAAATTTAAGGCTTATTTATTCCCAATGTTTTGAATTATTCATACTTCATCTCAAGCCTTGAAATTTTGGTGATATGATTGTATAATTGTAGAATGACTTTGTAGGATGGAAGTAAGAGACCAGCTCTGGCTAGTTTGGCCATAAACAGGTAGAATGTTTGGGCTGGACATGACCGGTTTAAATGCTAAAGAGTTGAAAGCAAACATGACTCTGCAATGATGCCCTTGTTGCATCTCATATTACTGGTATCAGGTTTGTCTCAAGTATGTCTGAAGTAAACTACTTTGAAGCCTGATGTGGTTTCTGGCCCTAATGAAGACCCATGAATAGGGGTTTTACTGAGGGGCATAACGCAAGGGGCAGGGTGTGCTTTGAGTAGGGCGCATGGAACTATATATAATGCGTTTGTTGACATGAGGAAAGGTTCCATCCCAGTCAACCGAGAAGCTTTGACCTATTGCCTCTCTCTTTCTTTCTCTTGCCCACCCCCACTCATTCATGTGTGCATGCATTTGTGAGCGTGTGTGTGTATGTGTCAGTGTGTTCACATATTTTTTAACTGCCCTACTGAAACCTTTTTTAATTTATTCTGTTCAAGAGTTTTCACAATGTATGTGGTCTCTCACACTATAATATATATATATATATATATATATACATAATTTTCGAGACGCATAAATTTAATGATTATCGACAATTTTTTTGTTTCGGCGTATCTGGCATTAGAATTTTTCTTCTGCCCTTATCTTGTAAATTATGTATAAATTTTACCTTTAAAGGCATTTTTTGATATGCTGGCCATTGATAAAATTTTTTTCCTGAAAAAAATTTTTATCCTATATCAATTATATATATAATATATATATATATACATAATTTTCGAGACGCATAATTTAATGATTATCGACAATTTTTTTGTTTCGGCGTATCTGGCATTAGAATTTTTCTTCTGCCCTTATCTTGTAAATTATGTATAAATTTTACCTTTAAAGGCATTTTTTGATATGCTGGCCATTGATAAAATTTTTTTCCTGAAAAAAATTTTTATCCTATATCAATTATATATATATATATATATATATATATATATATATATATATATATTATATATATATATATATATGCATACATATATATGTATGTGTGTCATCCTTTGAAAAATAGCTACAGGTTTAAGGGTTAGTGACAGGAAGTGTATCCGGTTGGAAAATCCTACTGAAGACAAATCCTCTTCCATCCCATGCTAGCAGGGCAAAACAAACATTAAACGAACAAACAAATTTATATATATACACACTCATATATACACATAAGCACAAACACACACACGCATATATACTTACACATAAACAAACACACACACACACGCATATATATAATGGAGAGATAAATAATGAGACAAATTTCCTTTTCCTCGCAGCATATTACACATAAAACAAACAAACAAAAGCTGACCCTGGTAGCTGACCACAACTTTATTTGGTGATGGTCACAGCTGATTAAACTGACTCCAAAGGAGGCAAACACGGAAATCTAACCTGGTAGAAATGAATTGTTATCGCCATATTAATATGGCATTCTTATAGATATAATATTTTATAGAGACTTAGTAATTTTAATATTTCTATTATAACCTGGTAGAATTTAAAGTCAGAATGCATGAAACAATAATCTTCAGGTATTCTTTGCTATTATCCTAATAGGACTTGTCTGTAATACCATAATCCTCTTCACACCAGCCTGGGATTAACCCTAGTTCTACGATAAAAATTCCATTTTAAAGTTGGACAGGTTTGCAAATTTCAACATTTAATATTTGTGACACCAACTTTATTGTTGTTTAGCCTCAGATCAACTCTGAACAATCAAAGCTTTGATCAAAGGCATTCCAGCTATGACCATCCCACTTGAAACTTTGCAGACCCAGTGTAACACAAACTACACTAAGATTTTGTTTAAGACAACAAGGTGCAACATGAGGGACATTTAGCTGTTATTTTCAATGTTGCCGATGTTGTTTAGCCCAAGGTCAACCCTAACTGGACAGGCATATGATCAAAGTTAATCCAACCAGCCGCTACCGTCTTATTTTATTTTTTTCTTTATGTACATAGGACTCAGGGCCACGTTATTCAATGACATTCAAAGAGGGTGTGATTTGAGGTAGATTTGACTGCTATTTCCAGCAGGTTTAGCAACCATAGAGAGGCTCCCCCCCTCATTAAATACGTTGCTGGACTTAACCCTTTAGCATTCAGATTACTCTGTCAGATGTGATATTTAGTCCTTCACATTGTTTCGAAATAATCCTGGATTATCTCATAGCTTTCAGATTTCAATGAAGTGATTGTTTATTTTTAGAATGACATTGTAGGGTAAGTGTGAGAGGCCTGATCTGACCAGTTTGGACCGGATATGGCTGGCTTAAATGCTAAAGGGTTAAACCACAATTGTCAGTGGTGGTGGCAGTGTAGGTAAGGGTTATCAGTGGTGGTGGGCATGTTGGATTATTCCTTTACTATAATTAATTGCTGCAGAGCTTGATTAATTAGATAAAATCAAGCACTTGAATGGCAGAGGGAGGAGGGGTATGTGTTTTATTGGTTTCCAGAGCCATGAAAGTTCAAAGCTAGCCACAGTGGGATTTGAACTCAGAACCTAAACGATTGCGGCTAAATACACTTGTCCACCGCCCTTGTTGTAAATGATGAGAATGGTTACTGGCACAGGAAGAGATGGGGTGTGGGCTGGCATTTTCAGGGAGGGGGAGGAGGGGGAAGTCATTAAAACGAAACCCCATCAGTAAATCATCTTAATGAGTCCCCCATCACTGCTAACCCCACCCTGGAAAATTACATGCAACACCAAGCTGACTTTCATGAGATTTTAATTCAGGAAAAAAAGTGGGGGCAGGGAAACATAACCCCAAATTGCTTGGGTGATTCTCAATAAGGTATGTGTGGGTGTTTTTGGTGGGGTCTACACTTTATACTTTCCACCACACTTGTTATAATAGAATAAAGGTTTGACTGGCTTCTGTGCCGGTGGCACGTAAAAAGCACCATCCGATTGTGGGCGTTTGCCAGCCTCGTCTGGCACCTGTGCAGGTGGCACGTATAAAGCACCCACTACACTCACGGAGTGGTTGGCGTTAGGAAGGGCATCCAGCTGTAGAAACACTGCCAGATCAGACTGGAGCCTGGTGCAACCATCTGGCTTCCCAGATCCCCGGTCGAACCATCCAACCCATGCTAGCATGGAAAACGGATGTTAAACGATGATGATGATGTTGATGATGATGATGATGATGAGAGGTTTCTAGGCAAAGGACACAGGGCCAGAAACTTGAGGAGCAGGTTTTATCAATTACATCAACCTCACTATATGACTGGTACTTTGTTCCATCAACCTCAGAGGGGCAGAAAGCAAAAGCAACCATAGCAGGATTTGAACCCAGAATGTAAAGAGCTGGGGGCAATACTGCAAAGTATTTTTTCTTTCTTATGCTCAAACAGTTCTGCCAGCTCACTGCCTTGAAAATACCGATAATGGCTTCAAATTTTGGCACAAGGCCAGCAATGTTAAGGGAGTGGAATTGGTCGATTACACTGACCCCCGGGGTTCAACTGCTAATTCTTTGATTGGCCTTGAAAGGATAAAAGGCAGAGTCGACCTCAGTGAAATTTGAACCCAGAGCACAGAGCTGAAGGAAATGTGAAGCATTTTATCCGCCACACTAGCAATTCCACCAGCTCGGCCTTAATTCTAATTTAAGCACAAAGCCAGTAATTTTTAGAGGATACCATGACTGGTACTTTATTTTATCAAATTTGGAGGGGAGAAAAGCAAAGCTGCTTTCAACAGAATTTGAACTCAAATCATAGAGAGCCAGGGTGCATACCACAAGGCATTTTTTCTGATGATCAAACGGTTCTACCAACCCACCACTCTTCAGAACAAAGGTTTCAGTAATTTCGAAGGTTGGAGATTTAATTGGTTACATTAACTCCAATATTTAACAAGTACTTCATTGTATTGATCCCTGAAGGATGAAAAGGGAAAGATGATTATCATGGGGTTTGAACTCAGAACCTAAACTGCCAGAATAAACAAAACACTTCTCTTTCATGCTCAGACAATTCTACCAATCCACCACACTCTATGATGATAATAATAATAGCTTCAAATTTTGACACAAAGCCAGTGCTCCACTGGTACTTAATTTATCAACCCCTAAAGGATGAAAGGCAAAGTTGACCTTGGCAGAATTTGAACTCAGAACATAAAGACAGACAAAATGCCAGCTCACCAGCTTAGTAATAATAATGATAATAATAGTGATGATGATGATGATGATGGTGGTGGTGGTGGTCTCTAACTTTGGTAAATGTGATAGGAATGGGTTAGTTGATACCATTGACCCCATTATTCAATTAGTACTTTATTTTATCAACCCTAAAAGGATGAAAGGCAAAGCTGACCTCGGCAGGATTTGAACTCAGAATATGAAGAGCCGGAAGAAGCCATTCAAAGCAGTTTTTCCAACTCCCCCAATGGCTCTGCCAGTTTGTCACCTGATCTGATAAGAACAGGGGACAAGTCTTTCCCCCTACAGGAACAAGAGGAGGAGGAGGAGGAGGAGGTGTTGGCCGATCGTTTCAAAACCCCAGTATTCAACTGGTACTTTATTTTATTAATCTCAAGTGGATGAAAGGCAAAGTGGACCTCAGTGGAATTGGAACTCTGAATGTAAAAGGGCCGAAAGAAATGTCGCAAAAGATTGTGCCAACACACCACAGTAATGATGATGATAATAATAATAATAATAATAATAATAATAATAATAATAATAATGATGATGATCCTTTCTACTAAAGGCATAAGGCCTGAAATTTGGAGGGAGGGGACTAGTCGATCACACTGACCCCAGTGTTTCACTGGTACTTAATTTATCGAACCTGAAAGGTAAAGTCGACCTCAGCAGAATTTGAACTTAGAATGTAAGGACAGATGAGATGCTGAGGAGCATTTCGCTTGGGGTGCTAACAATTCTGCCAGCTTACTATTAATCCCTTTTTATTAGAGGTACAAGACCTGAAATTTGGGGGTGGCTAGTCGATTACATTGAACCCAGTGCTTGACTGGTTCTTAATGTATCACCCGCCACCCAAAAAAAAGATGAAGGGGCAATATTGGCCTGGGCAGAATTTGAACTCGGAACGTAAAGACTGACAAAATGCCACTAAGCATTTTGCTCGGCGTGCTAATGATTCTGCCAGCTCACCACTTTCATGATGATGACGATGATGATGATGAAAATTGTTATCACTGAAGCAAAGCAATACTCTCACACACACACACACACACACACATAAAGATACATTTATCCATAGACAGGAATAACTATTGACAAATCAACAGAAATGAAATAAAAAAAATAATTAAACGAAGATCCTTATTATATTTGCTGACAGACATTTGTGGTTTTGTTACAAAAATAATTCTTCACAAACATTTGGGTTTCTAATGCCTTTTTTTTTGTCTTTTTTTTTCCGCATTTTTTGTCACCACACACCAAAGCATTTCTACAGATGTCGAAACAGAAAGAAAAAAAACAATCGAAAAACAAAACAAAATAAAAAAAAGAAAATGATATTTAAACAGGAATTCCAAAAATATTAGTGGACAAAGGGATAAATTTTTTTTCTTCTTTGTATGTTTGTTTGTTTGTTTGTTTTGCTATTTTTTTGCAATTTAAAGTAATTAATCGATTTCTATAAAAAAAAACAACTTTGGATTTGATTGGCTTCAAAGACAAGAAGGGACAACATAAAAGGGAAGGGTATGATAGGGGGTTTGAAAGAAAAACCAAAAAATAACACCTTGGCTTCCAACAACAACAAAAAAAAATGATTTAAAATGTATGAAATGAAAGATGACAATGTGAACAGAAAGAAAGTTAATCGGCCTCTGTAATCATTTACAGATTGTTCTTCTGGTTGTTATTGTTCGTTATGTTTCACATCAATTAGTAATAATGATAATTTACAAGCTAACCCAAGGCTTCACATTAATTAGTAGTGAAATAAAAGGTTAAATTCTATCAAGCTTTGACTTCCTCGAGAAGTGGTATGAATGACCCCTCAGCAAGATGATGCCAAAACCCTAGTCGCAAATTTGGTTTCCAACTTGGACTTCACCAGAGTATAATCTAGTATCCCTGGTGCTGTTTGCTGCGTGGTAGTTCCAAAATGGTGATTCCTTATCAAACTGCGAAACCACCAAGTGTGAAATTGGACAAAATAAGTTGTTCCTTTTCCGGGAAGTTAAAAAAAAAAAAAAATGAAGTGTCTTGCCGAAGGTTGGTTTTGTGACTTAATTTCTGCAGCAGGACAGGACCCTGAAAACGTGACAGAACAAATAAAGTGTTGTATTCATTGGGGGTGCCAGTCTTGTACCTTTTCTTCCCAGCCAAGCTTTATCTGAAGGGGGCCAAGTATAATAATCAAAAAAAAAAAAAAAAAGGGGATTGGGGTTAGAAAATATTACTTACAAAAGACAACTGATGGGAAAGAATATTAAATTTGTTTGCAGGGGGAAACGACAGGGTTAGCATCAGTGAGGTCACAATCCAAAGACAGGGTTTAGATAAGGAAATCATAGTGAAAAGGTGGAAACAAACAGGGCAGTCATAATACTGGTTTTTGGTATTAGATGGGATAGTCACAGTATAGGACTATGATCTGGTGGTAAGGTTAGGGCACAGGGTTAGGGTCAGATGGTGAAATGAGGACATAGGTTTAGGGTCAGACGTTGAGGTCAAGACAGAAGGTTAAAGTGCAAGATCTGAGTCTGGATTTAAGAGCAATGACACGGCTGGATGCCTGTCTTAGGATGAAAGCAGAGACCAGGTCGTGGTGCAGGTTTTGATCATGGGAGTGCTGCTTCTGAGGGAGACAGCACTGTCTTGAGGGGAAGGGCACAGAATGAGAGAAAGAGAGAGAAAGGAGAGGGAGGGAGTGAGGGTCATGTTTTCCGATGAAGAGAAAGAGAAGTTTTGGGTTTTTTTTTTTCAGTGTCAAAGAGTAGAGATATATTTCAAGGGAGAAAACCGATTCTGGAGGTGGACATATGCCTGATAGAAACCAACTGGCTTTCATAAATACATAGATTTTGCATTTATATGTGACAGTTTGTTCTTTTTTTTTTGCCTGTTTTTTTCTGGTTTTTTTTTTGTTTGTTTGTTTGTTAGTTTTGAGTGTAGAGTAGTTAAGATGGAGTGAGAGTGAAAGTGGAGTGATAGTGGAGTTGAGTGTTGTTTCGAAAATGCATGTTACGAAACAACAGAAAAATTAACTGACGGGGTTCGGAAATAAGTGGTAGTTCCTTTTTAATTTTTCACAGGTCTTGCATATCCACTGCTTCTGCTCGTCAGCAAGTTTATTGGGGTCGTGATCCGGGATCAGCGAACCAGGAAATGGTGAAAATCGACTCAGTTGGTCTCTGGGCAATGGTCTTTCACACGAAATACACATATAGCCCAAACTCTGCTTGGAATACATTTGCATCCCAGCGTCAGCAGATTTTCCATAGTTAACAACAGAAGAAGAAAATGCAGAACTAGAAGACTCAACCTCTTTTTTCCGATGACCATGGTCAGTTTTTTTCCTAACGTCTGGCACCGATTTCAGATAAGAGCAGTTTCCATCGCGGTCAATATTACTGCCAGGAACCCCGTGGTACGGATTCATGTAGGAGAAGTTTGACATTCGGTTTTGCTCAGGGATTATACAGGGGAAGTTTATATCTCTGTCATTGAGGTTGCGACTTTGGTTTTGGTTGAAGAATGGATGGATCACGCCACCGGCTTTGTCGTTCGGGTCTTTGTTCTGCGACTGAACGCCATAAGGAAACATAGATGCCCTATCAGCTGAAGGGACCTCAGTCTGATAGGGATTCAGGCAGAACGATCCCGCTGCCATTCCGCTGCTGCCCCCTGATGTTGTTGCTCCACCACCGCCGCCACCACCAGTTGCTGCTGCCGTTGCCGCAGAGACATCCGCACCGGCCCCTGCACCAGTTACTCCACGGTCGGCAGGGAGATTTTTGTTTTGTTCCTGATCCATGCAAGGGAAGACCGGGCCCTTGTCATGCGTGTCTTTGTTAGGGATCAACGTCATACCTGGAAACACTGGGCCCCCTAAACCAGCCCTGTCCAGTTCGTTCTTGTCAGCAATCTGATCCATACACGGGAACACGCTTCCCCTTTCAGGAACAATTTTGTTTACTTGATTTCGGCTCATAAACACGCTGTCTCGATCCGACATTGTCTTGCCATGGTTTTCCGATGACATGTTCGACTTGGAGTAAAGGTAGTCCGATTGCCTGTTCGTCACTGCCTTTTGGTTTGAGCCGACGTATGCAAAATCAGGAGACTGCTCCTCATTAGGATTCGGTTTTGGGGTCTGCAGACGGTCGTCTTTACTTTTCATTTGATCAATGCAGAAACTGTCTACATTTCCATCTGGGCCGCAGGTGTCTGTGTAGCGTAGCAGAGAATCTTGTTCAACCATAGTTGACCCTTTACCACGGGGTTTTTGTCCCGTCTTCATCATTTGTACCATAATGCGCTTTCTCTCCACACGCATCTTGGAATTCATTCGCATGCGTTCCAACCGTTTCTGGCGCTCGTCAAGTGACTCAGTCTCTAAGCGACGCCTTTGGTACTGTCGCATCTGTTCCAGTCTTTTTTCACGAGGATTTATGCAGCCACCACTAAACTGGTTTCCATTAGATTTCGACCCCTGGTCACAGTTTGGTCCACACATCATGTTACTAGCACATTCATAACAATCTGCAAATAGATAAAATATACAAAATATACGAGCTTTTAATTACAATATAGACATAATTTAAAGT
This sequence comes from Octopus sinensis, assembly GCF_006345805.1. Classification (NCBI taxonomy): domain Eukaryota; kingdom Metazoa; phylum Mollusca; class Cephalopoda; order Octopoda; family Octopodidae; genus Octopus; species Octopus sinensis. Next base: position 3,399,644 of record NC_043014.1, read on the forward strand.
GTGTGTGTGTGGGGGGAGTCTATATGCATTGATTCTCCAGTCTCTCATCCTCTCTCTGCCTCTATTCACACACACGCACCCGCTCCCTCATGCATGTGTGCATGCATCTCACATATGCGTGTATCTTTGTCTCACACACACTCACAAAACTATCCTCTTACATGTATGAGTCTACATATATATGTATGTGTGTGTGTGCGCATGTATATATGTATGTATGTATATTTATAGAGAGAGAGAGAGAGAGAGAAAGAAAGACAGACAGATAGCTATATGTAGATACATGTGTGTGCATATGTATCATGTTTATTCTCCCCATACATACCAGTTAACCAGTATGTAAGAGGGTGGTATGTGTGTATAAGTATACACACATACCACCCTCTTACATACTGGTTAACTGGTATGTATGTGCATACATGTGTGTGTGTGTGTGTGTGTGTGTGTAGATATATACTGTATATTTCCGCGTATAAGACAACCTTTAAATCCTAAAATTTACCCTAAAAATTTGGGGTTGTCTTATACCACCTTTCAAAAACCCAAACTTTGGGTTTTAAGTGATTTTATAAGTAAGCTAACCTCAGCCTCGGTGCAATAACCACAGACATACATGAACAGATTAGTAAACGAGAAAAATTATAATATAGGTAATAAAAATATTAGTAATATTATTGGTACATCTTCATAATAAATTCTATATTATTGAAATCAACTTTTATCTATGCAAGCTCAGCTGAGAAAATGTAAACATCGAGTCATGGTTACACTCACAACTACCTTTATCTTTCGTTAACCTTTCAAAAATTTTAATGGTGATATATAACTGTAGTAATAACATTTAGAATAACATATTTAGATTTTTCATAATATACCTATTATCATTTGGTGGTAAATAACACAATTTGGATTACACACAAATCCATAAAACTATTCTATAAAATTTTTTTCCATGAAATTATTCTACAGTAGTTGCATTTAAAACATAAGACATTGTAATATGTTTCTTTCCTATTAAGTTAAATAATATTAATAAAACATCAAACCTGTCAAAATGTTTTTATCTAAACCCCATCAAATTCCTCATTATCATCACTATCTGCTTCTAAAACTTCCCTCATACATATCACAGGATTCATCACATATGGCATCATCGTAAGGATTCCACTCTGGTGAATCGACTTTGTTGTCGCTATTGTACAGAATATCATCTTCGGTACCATCCATGGCATTAGAGACACTGCCTTTTAAAAATGATTTTATCACATTTTCTACTTTCACTTTGTCCCATGCCTTTATAACAAAATCACAGAGAACTTCAAGTGAGGCAGCACAATTAGCTCCCCCTTTTGTAAAAGATACTTCTCCATTCAACCTCCAGTCATTCCATTGCTTTCTCACATTATCTTTAAATGGTTTGTTTAAACTGACGTCAAGTGGTTGCAGTATAGAAGTCAAATCACCAGGAATAACAGCAATATCAGAATTGCTTTTGGATAACCATGTTTTAGTAGTTGCTGTTACGTGGCTACAAAACATAACCCAAACCAATAAACTGCGTTTGTTTTGTATGACACCTGGCCACCTGTTCCAAATATTCTCAATCCATAATTTTACACCACTCAACTCCATCCACCCTTTCTTGTGAAAATGAACAAAAATGCCAGAGGGAAACCTATTTTGGGCTTTGACTTATGTTTAAAAATAACCATGGGTTTAATTTTCTACTGTCAGCCATGCAGGATAATACCCCCATAAACCTCGTTTTCTCGTATCTCGTGCTTTTAACATGCAGTTTTTACCCCTTTCAAATCTACCATTTTGTTACCCAGCACGTCAAAGTTTAACGGAGTTTCATCCATATTTCCAATATGAGACAATGGAAACTGATCCCTTTTTCTCAGCTGGATGATGAACTGGTGAAAATTGGTTTCTTTGTGATCGAGATCTCTTGGGAGTTTTGGGGTGATTTTTATTTTCTCCTTTATTACCAGATTTTTTTTCTGTACATAAAACGATTGCACCAGCTTACTGTTGCTTTAAAATCTTGACTTTCTTCTTTATATGATTTAGCTCCTTTTAGGGTGTAAGATCTTATTCTATTTCATGTTACAATGTAGCCATCTTGTCCCTGCTGGAGGACCCATTTTGCTACAGCATTTTTCAACTTTGGCCAACGAGTTCTTCCTCTTCTTATTGCACGTTTTTGTTTTGGCATTTGTCTCAATTTTCCCCTCATTCTTTCTCCACTCTTGGACCATCTTCTCGGCAGCATCGAAAGTTTTAGCAGCAGCTGCTTCTATAACTTCCAATTTGAAACTAGCCTCATATTTTCTTCTTTTGTCTGGTGGTTGCATATTTCTATGGGTATAAAATAATTATAAAATTCACTTAACTACACAATTTGTGATTTTACTTGAAATATAGGTAAATGATTATTAATACACCTGGTTGTTTGTAACTGTTTAGAACATTTCAGTATTATGAACCACCATTATCGTATTGAAGTCAAGGCAAGGCAACACAAACATATGCACACCAACACACACACATACAGGATGGGCTTCTTTCAGTTTCCATCTACCAAGAGAGAAACATCATCACACAGTGGGAGAATTACAATAAGTTCATGATATTGTTATACTACTTACCTTCATCAATAGAAGACATTGGTGGTGTAGAAAGACAATCGCATCCTTTTTTCCTCTTTTTGCAGTCTTGCGAGCATTTCATGTTGGCATAGCAGCCATCTTTCCCCATATTGCAGTTGTTCATGTAAGAACAATCGGACATGCTGTTGGACATGGATTTATTCTGATCCGAAGAGTAGCAGCCGAAGCTGTTTCCGTCTCCGTTTGTGGTCACTTGGTTCTGAATCTGGTTGAAAGACGGGAAGACGACTTCTCCGGTGGAGCTCCTGTCCATCACATCTTTATTGGTACTGAGTGGTTCCATACAAGAGTAAGAGCCAGCCGAAGTTCCGTTCGAGTGGCTTCTGCTCTGGCATTGTCTACCATTCTCTTTCATGCAAGGAAAATCTCCGTTGCAACATAGATTCTCTTGCTGACATGACTTCCCACACTGGTCCGAGCAACAGGGGCTGTTTTGCATGCTGCTGCAACTTTTGTCGTTCTGACACATGTAGCCGCAATTTTTATCCATGTTCTTGGAGCTTAATTTCATCGGGAAACTACCACTATCCCGGTTAAGAATCGACTGGTATTGTAATATATTCTCGTTATCTTTCATGCGTCGCATCAGAATTGAAATCGCCTGCGACTTTTTCTTCCCTTTCTGAGTGTTTCCCAATATTTGTGCCACGGCTTTTTTCCTCTCTTCGCGCCGCCTCGCGTTCTCTCGCATGCGCACCAGCCTTCTCTGTCGTTGCTCGGGGGGTTCGTTTGCCATGCGCTGGTGCTGATACCGCTTCATGCGCATCAGTCGCTTTGTGCGCTGTGCATCAGTCTCCGTATGAAGACGCCTTCGTTGCTTCAGTCTCATTTTCAGCAATTTTCGGTCTTTTGGCGTCATCATCTCAGCTGTAGTGTTGTCATAGTAATCTACAAAACAAATGACACAACAGAAACAAACATTAAGAAAATATCTCAGAAGAATAACAAGAATGACAACAACAATTCTTACAAATTTAGCACAAGGCTAGCAGTTCTGATGGGAAAGGGCAGGTTGATAATCAACCCTAGTACATGACTGGTACTTAAGATCCCTAAAGGATGAAAGGCAAAACTTGACCTCAGAACTTAATGCCAAAAGAAATACTGTTAAGCATTTTAACCAGCATTCTAATGGTTCAACCAGCACACTGCCTTATTAATAATAATAATACTAATAATAATGATAATAATAATAATGATCCTTTCTACTGAAAGCAGAAGACCTGAAATTTGGGGGAATGGGACTAGTTGATTACATCGGCCCCAGTGTTTCATTGGTACTAAACTTATTGACCCCGAAAGGTTGAAGGGCAAAGTCGACCTCAGCGGAATTTGAACTCAAAACATGGAAATGGACAAAATGCTACTGAGCATTTTGCTCATCATGCTAAGGATTCTGCCAGCTGGCCACCTTAAATAATAATAATAATAATAATAATAAGTAATAATAATAATAATAATAATTATTATGATAATGATGATAGTAATAATAATAATAATAATAATTATTATGATAATGATGATGATGATGATCATCATCATCGTTTAACGTCCGTTCTCCATGCTAGCATGGGTTGGACGGTTCGACCGGGGTTCTGGGAAGCTAGAAGGCTGCACCAGGCTCCAGTCTAATCTGGCAATGTTTCTACAGCTGGATGCCCTTCCTAACGCCAACCACTCCGTGAGTGTAGTGGGTGCTTTTTACGTGCCACCTGCACAGGTGCCAGGCGGGGCTGGCAACGGCCACGGTCAGATTGGTGTATTTTATGTGCCACCGGCACGGAAGCCAGTCGAGGCGGTGCTGGCATCGGCCACGAGTCGGATAGTGCTTTTTACGTACCACCAGACCAGGGATCCTGGCTGGTTCAATTCGATTTCGATTTCGCTTGCCCCAACATGTCCTCACAAGCAAAGGGGGTTGGCATGGGTGCCTGTCGTACGGTCGCATTGGAGTATTTTACGTGCCACGGCCACGAGTCGGATAGTGCTTTTTACGTACCACCAGACCAGGGATCCTGGCTGTTCAATTCGATTTCGATTTCGCTTGCCCCAACATGTCTTCACAAGCAAAGGGGGTTGGCATGGGTGCCTGTCGTACGGTCGCATGGAGATTAGTATTTTACGTGCCACGGCCACGAGACGATAGTGCTTTTTACGTACCACCAGACCAGGGATCCTGGCTGGTTCAATTCGATTTCGCTTGCCCCAACATGTCCTCACAAGCAAAGGGGGTTGGCATGGGGCCTGTCGTACGGTCGCATTGGAGTATTTTACGTGCCACGGCCACGAGTCGGATAGTGCTTTTTACGTACCACCAGGCCAGGGATCCTTGGCTGGTTCAATTCGATTTCGCTTCCCCAACATGTCTCACAAGCAAAGGGGGTTGGCATGGGTGCCTGTCGACGGTCGCATTGGAGTATTTTACGTGCCACGGCCACGAGACGGATAGTGCTTTTTACGTACCACCAGACCAGGGATCCTGGCGGGTTCAATTCGATTTCGCTTGCCCCAACATGTCTTCACAAGCAAAGGGGGTGGGCATGGGTGCCTGTCGTACGGTCGCATTGGAGTATTTTACGTGCCACGGCCACGAGTCGGATAGTGCTTTTTACGTACCACCAGACCAGGGATCCTGGCTGTTCAATTCGATTTCGATTTCGCTTGCCCCAACATGTCTTCACAAGCAAAGGGGGTTGGCATGGGTGCCTGTCGTACGGTCGCATTGGAGTATTTTACGTGCCACGGCCACGAGTCGGATAGTGCTTTTTACGTACCACCAGGCCAGGGATCCTGGCTGGTTCAATTCGGTTCGATTTCGATTTCGCTTGCCCCAACATGTCTTCGCAAGCATGGGGGGTTGGCATGGGTGTCTGTCGTCGGATGAGGTTCTATATCGTCTTCGCTTGCCTCAACCGGTCTTTGTGTCCAAGGGAGGAAAGGCATTCATAAGTGGGCTGGGCTCACTTGTCCTGCCTGGTCTTCTCACGTACAGAATATTTCCAAAGGTCTCGGTCTCTGGTCATTTCCTCAGTGAGGCCTAAAGTTCGAAGGTCGTGCTTCACCACCTCGTCCCAGGTTTTCCTGGGTCTACCTCTTCCACGGGTTCCCTCAACTGCCAGGGATTGGCACTTTCTCACACACCTATCTTCATCCATTCTCGCCACATGACCATACCAGCGCAATCGTCTCTCTTGCACACCACAACTGATGCTTCTTAGTTACAACATTTCTCTCAAGGTGCTAACGCTCTGTCGAGTATGTACACTGACATTACACATCCATCGGAGCATACTGGCTTCATTCCTCACGAGCTTACGCATGTCCTCAGCAGTCACGGCCCATGTTTCGCTGCCATGTAGCATGGCTGTTCGTACACACGCATCATACAGTCTGCCTTTTACTCTGAGCGAGAGGCCTTTAGTCACCAGCAGAGGTAAGAGCTCCCTAAACTTTGCCCAGGCTATTCTTATTCTAGCAGTTACACTTTCAGCGCACCCACCCCCACTACTGACTTGGTCACCTAGATAACGGAAGCTATCAACTACTTCTAGTTTTTCCCCCTGGAAAGTGACGGAAGTTGTTTTCTGCAGATTTTCGGAGGTTAATGCTCCCGAGCATCTGCCACATACAAAAACTATCTTCCCAGTTAGCCTACCTTTGACATTGCTGCACCTCTTATGTGTCCATAGCTTACACTGGGTACATCTTATAAGTTTCTACCTACCTACAACCCTTTCTACAGATCGAGCAGGGCCATCTTCCTGAAGATATTTGTGGATTGTCTACCTTTCTACTTATTAGTACTTTGGTTTTAGCTAGGTTGACTCTAAGGCCCCTTGATTCTAAACCCTCCTTCCACACCTGGAACTTCTCCTCCAGTTCTGATAGTGACTCAGCAATAAGAGCAAGGTCGTCAGCGTAGAGGAGCTCCCAGGGACAGCCTGTCTTGAATTCCTCCGTAATTGCCTGGAGTACTATGATAAATAGGAGGGGGCTGAGTACTGAACCCTGGTGGACCCCAACCTCTACTTTGAATTCTTCTATGTACATGTTGCCAACCCTAACCTTACTTACGGCATCTCTGTACATGGCTTGCACAGTCCTTACCAGCCATTCATCTATCCCTAGTTTCCTCATTGACCACCAGATAAGGGATCGGGGGACCCTATCAAAAGCTTTCTCCATGTCAACGAAAGCCAGGTACAGGGGCTTATCTTTGGCTAGGTATTTCTCCTGCAGCTGCCTTACCAGGAATATAGCATCAGTGGTACTTTTCCCTGGCACGAACCCAAACTGCATCTCATCTAAACTAACTCTCTCTCTAATTAGTTGGGCTATGACCCTCTCCGTAACCTTCATTACTTGATCCAACAGCTTGATACCTCTGTAATTATTTGTATCTAGGGCATCACCTTTACCTTTGTAGCAGTTGACTAGTATGCTGCTGCACCAGTCATTGGGTATGACTCCTTCGTGTATCACCTGGTTGACTATACGGGTGACTAGGTTATAGCCGACACTGCCAGATATTTTGAGCATCTCTGCAGTAATTCCTGATGGGCCTGGGGCTTTCCCTGTCTTCATGCTTCTAATTGCCTTAGCTACCACGGAACTATCAACTCGGATAGCTGGTCCCTCTGTAGGGTCAACATTCGGCAGACTCTCTTTATCCCATTCATTTTCCTCATTCAGTAACCTTTCATAGTGGCGTCTCCAAGCTTGATAGTAATAATAATAATAGTAATAGTAATAGTAATAATGATAGTAATAATAATAATAATAATAATAAATAATAATAATAATGATGATGATGATAATAATAGTTCAAAGTTTTGGCCGATAGAATATATATATATATATAGTCAATAATAAAAGGGTAAAACTAATTAATTATTAATTAATTTTACCAAGTAGTGTTCAGTATGTAAAAAGACCATTTACGGTATATTTAAAACATTACGTTATATAATTAGGGTTCAGTAAAATAATTTACTTTACCACACACCAAACTTTTTAGAAATAGCAGCCAAAAATTTTACCTATTTCTTCTACTGTAAGAAAAATCTCCCAGACAATGCATAGTTATTTTTGAGTATGCATTGTCTGGGAGATTTTTCTTACAGTAGAAGAAATAGCTAAGACTTTTGGCTGCTATTTCTAAAAAGTTCGGTGTGTGGTAAAGTAAATTATTTTACTGAACCCCATTTTTATAACGTAATATATATATATATATATATATATATATATATATATATATATATATATATATATATATATATCATCATTGTTTAACATCCGTTTTCCATGCAGGCATGGGTTGGACGGTTTGACTGAGGTCTAGAAAGCCAGTGGCTACACCAGGCTCCAATCTGATCTGCAATGTTTTTACAGCTGGATGCCCTTCCTAATGCCAACCACTCTGAGAGTGGCATTAGGAAGTTTTTTAAAAGTTAATTCTGATTTTTGTCAGTGAACAGGTCGCAGTCTTAAAGCGACGAAAATATTTTGACAAAATTAAACTTAAATGTTGAAGTGAATCAAATGGCTTTTGTGTTTCTTAAATGGCTTACAAACACCTTCCACGCTGCAATTGTAACTCTGTATAATTTTGTTGCTTTGCGATTTTGAAGATGCACCCTTCGAACATTGGGTGATATGCCACGCTTGAGAAGACTCGTCAAGCCAAGTGAAATCATGCTTATGGTTGATGTCAGTGTTGCGTAACTGGGCACCCGTGGCGAGGGCCTTGTAAGAAGCACTGTTTGAACATACAGAATTAACTTTTAAAAAACTGTGAATAAATAGGCATAACATTTGACAAAGCAATCTGGATGCTGAAGGGTTAACCCTTTAGTGTTTGCATTATTCTGCCAAAATTAATGCTTTTACATCCTCATTGTATTGAACTAATCATGCATCATCTTGTAGCTATGAGATTTTGATGATGTAGCTGTTAATTTTTAAAACGATATTGTGGGGTTGGTGTGAGAGATCAGATCTGGCCAGTTTGAACATAAAACAGGTAGAATACTTTTGGCCGGATATGACCGGTTTGAATGCTAAAGGGTTAAACCAGATTATTTCTCTCTGTGAATAAAAAAAGGTGAAATTAATATCTTTGGAATTAGTAATTTTAACACTTCATGCGACAGTTTACCAGAGCTGGTACAGCTTCACCGGTACCAAAATCTAGTAACCCAATAACTGAGTCTGACTCCAAACTATGGTTGTGGCTGTAGTTTAGGTGGTCGTGGCTATTTATAAGATAGTAGCTGCTGTAGCTGAGGCATGGTGGTGAAGATAACTGTAATGGTATAATGTGGTGGTGGTGGTGCTGGTGGTGGTAATATGGTGTGATGGTAATGGGTGCAGTAGAACTGTGGTGGTGATGTTGGCCTTAGTGTAGTAGTGGTTGTAGTAGTGTGGTGATGGTGGTGGTGTTGGCGGTGGTAGTGTTATGGAGGCTGGGAAAGGTTACTGTAGTTCCACCCACCCCTGTTTATTTGTTTGTTTATTTATCTATTTATTTATTGTAAAAAGAATCTCTGGGCAGATGGGAAGGAGGGGGAAGGGGAGGAAGCAGGCAGAAGGACGGGGGGGGGAGGGGGAGGAAGCAATCAGGATGCAGCGGCAGTTAATATCTATGTTGCTTAGCAACAGATCAGTCACTCCCCCCACCCCCCACCGCCATCACTGCTCCAATATACACAACCACATCCCAATTCAGATATCACACACACACACACACAGCACACACACCTAAACATACGCAAGATATTATCTACCTCTGCTAGATAAGAAAATACAGGATTGAGAATACAGGCAGGAGAGAGAGAGAGAGAGAGAGAGAGAGAGAAGAGGGAAGATGGAGAAAGAGATAGAGTGAGAGTGGGAGAGAGAGAGACAGACAGACAGAAAGGAGTCTGGTAAGAGGAGTATGTATGGAAATACATCAATATATATGCAAATGTGTGTAGATGAGCATATATATGTGTGAGTATATTTATGTATGTGTGTATGTATGTATGTACATATATATGTGTGTATGTGTGTGTGTGTAAATGAAAATGTGTGTATATGTGTGTTTGTAAATGAATGTGTGTGTGTGTGTAGATGAGCATATGTATGTGTGTGTATGAATGCGTGAGTATATATATATGTATGTATGTATATATATGTGTGTGTACATATATATATGTGTGTGTATGTACATATGTGTGTGTGTGTGTGTGTAGATGAGCATATGTATGCATGTGTACGAATGTGTGAGTATATATAAATGTATGTATGTATGTATGTACATATATGTGTGTACGTGTGTGTAAATGAAAATATGTGTGTTTGTAAATGAATGTGTGTGTGTGTATGAATGCGTGAGTATATATATATGTATGTATGTATGTACATGTGTGTATGTGTATATATACATATATATATGTGTGTGTGTGTGTGTGTAAATGAAAATATGTGTGTAGATGAATGGGTACAAGTGTAAATAAATATGTGTGAATGTGTGTGTGTGCTTGCATGGGGTAGGAAAATTGGGTGCCAGCCTCCACCAGCCAAAAAAAAAAGTGATTTGTCAAGATAAAGGGGAGAAAAAAGCAGGAAAAAAAGACAGATATGAGCCCAGCGAAAAATCTAGTGAATCAGAGTGTCTGAGTTAATGGAAGGTTCTAGAAAGAAATCACCCATCCCACAGACCCCTACCCAGTTTGGATTTCTTGTAAGGCTTCTTTGTGAAAAAAAAAAAAAAAAGCGGGTCCTGATATAATAATGATCCTAAATGTTTAATTATACCACCAGTATACGCTCAAAAAATTAACAAAGATTTCAAAAATTAGGGTCCTTAAATTTATACAGATCATTACAAAATTGACACCAAATTCTGGAAAACAGTATGTGTATGTGTGTGTGTGTTTATTCTTTTACTTGTTTCAGTCATTAGATTGTGGCCATGCTGGAGCACCACTCAGAAAGTTTGAATTAAACAAATCGATCCCGATATTGATTTTATTTTCAAGCCTGTACTTAATCTATTGGTCTCTTTTGCTGAACTGCTAAGTTATGGGGAACGTAAACAAACCATCACCAGTTGTCAAACAGTGGTTGGGGACAAACACATGGATATATATATATATATATATATCACATGATCACGTGACCGACCAGACCATCAGATGTTGCTACACATCGCTGGTCACAATGCATTCGCATTGTTTTAGCCTTCGAACGACGCCACCCCGCTGGCTAAGCGAGCAGGCTAACAGAAGAAAGAGTGGTGAAAGAGTACAGCAGGGATCACCACCCCCTGCTGGAGCCTCGTGGAGCTTTTAGGTGTTTTCGCTCAATAAACACACACAACGCCTGGTCTGGGAATCAAAACCGCAATCCTCCGACCGCGAGTCCACTGCCCTAACCACTGGGCCATTGCGCCTCCATATATATATATATATATATATATAAGTAGGCTTCTTTCAGTTTCCATCTACTGAATCCACTCAGTTTCCGTCGACCAAATCTACTCACAAGGCTTTGGTCAGCCCAAAAATGCCATGTGGCAGGACTGAACCTGGAACCTTAAACAGGTGAGAAAGTACCATGAAGGCAAATCCAATCTGTGTTGGATGGATTCATCAACATCATCAAGATATCTCACCTGTTTATAACTTTATCTGAAGATGGTGGATTATATGTTATGACACATCTATAAAATTCTACTGAAACAGCTGCTGTAAATTTTTAAATCTATTTATGCTCCCTTTTTTTATGCCCATGTTGCACCTAGACCCAGTCCAAAGTTCTAGGTGCAATATAGGACTTTGTTGCACCTAGTTCTATGTGCAACATAGATCTACAGCTTAAATAAGGCGGCAGGTTGGCAGAAACGTTAGCACACCAGGTGAAATGCTTAGTGGTATTTTGTCTGTCTTTAGGTTCTGAGTTCAAATTCCTCTGAGGTTGACTTTGGCTTTCATCCTTTTAAGGTCAATAAATTAAGTACCAGTTGCGTACAAGGGTTGATCTAATCGACTGGCCCTCTTCCCCAAAATTTTGGGCCTTGTGCCTAGAGTAGAAAAGATCTACAGTTTAAACTGGATTTGGTATGTACATATCTACAATATCCTACCAACACCTGATAACTTCATGTTTGTTTCACTTCACTATGAACCTTATGCTATTGCACCTAGCCATTTGTGGCATCCTACATCTTGATGTACCTGGATTCTATTGAAACCAATAGCTAATCTATATGTGTGCGTGTGCGTTAATATGCTTCTATAATGCAAAACATAACCACTTATTTAGCACAGTATATGCTCTATAACATTCCAATACATACACCCAGTAAATATATTTGTGTTAAAATTCACCTGAACACATAATGTAGGTGTGCAGGTGGTAATAATAAAGGTGATTGATTTAATGACTTTCATCTATTTTCCAGGTAAAGGATCTTCATTTCACACATCAAAAACAATAAGACTGCTCACATCATGAAAATGCACACACACATGCAAACAAACATGCACACATACACACACAATCATCATCATCGTTTAACGTCCGTTTTCCATGACAGCATGGGTTGGATGGTTCAACTGAGGTCTGTGAAGCCAGAAGGCTGCACCAGGCCCAGTCAGATCTGGCAGTGTTTCTACAGCTGGATGCCCTTCCTAACGCCAACCACTCCGTGAGTGTAGTGGGTGCTTTTTACGTGCCACCAGCACAGGTGCCAGACGAGGCTGGTAAACGGCCACGATTGGATGGTGCTTTTTACGTGCCACCAGCACAGAGCTTAGGCTGGGCTGGCAGCGGCCACGATCAGATATGTGCTTTTTACGTGCCACCGGCACGAGGCCAGTCGGGGCAACGCTGGCAACAGCCATGTTCGGATGGTTCTCTTACGTACCACCGGCACTGGTATCACAGCTGCAATTTCCTTTGATGTTGATCGATTTTGATTTTGATTTTGAATTTTCACAATATATACGTAATTTTTGGGACTAATGGGTATATGTGAGTTAATGTGTTGATTAAAGCACTTTCACAGTATGGGCTACCTGGTGGCATCCAGGTATATTTTTCTGCAGGAATTCTGCAGTTTGTGTCACATCAGGTACATTCATAAAGAGGTGGGGATGTCCCCCTAGGTATACTGAGATAACCAAAATACAGTTGGCAAGAACAACATGCCTGCGACAACTCAGCATATCTATCAGGGACGTCCCATTCTTTATGCATGGACCTGATGTGACACAAACTGCACAGATTGATGGAACACAATTAATTAGATGCACAAAATCGTACCCATAATGGAGAGAGAGACAGACAGACAGACAGAGAAGAGAGATGATGATTTTATTTATCATCATCATCATCATAGTTTAACGTCCGTTTTCCATGCTAGCATGGGTTGGACGGTTCGACCGAGGTCTTGTAAGCCAGGAGGCTGCACCAAGCTCCAGTCTGATCTGGCAGTGTTTCTATGGCTGGATGCCCTTCCTAATGCCAACCACTCCGTGAGTGTAGTGGGTGCTTTTTACATGCCACCGGCACAGGTGCCAGGGGAGGCCGGCAATGGCCACGATCGGTTGGCGCTTTTTACATGCCACCGGCACAGAAGCCAGTCAAAAAAACAATTTTACACTAATCTGTTGGGTTCACCCTGTACTTTTGTAGAGTACAAATTTAATTTTCTTAAACAAGAATATTACTGAGAATGGCTCTTACAGCTTTACACCAAACAAGTGTGTTGTGTACGCATATGATAGCTTCTTTCAGTTTCCATCTACCAAGTTCACTTACATAGCTTTTGTTGGCCTAAGGTTTTGTTAGTGTTAGGAAGCTTTCTGTATAAGCACACAGCCATGTCAGCACACACACACACATACATGCATATGATGGATTCTCTCATCACAAATAACAAATGAGGGTTCATCATCATCATTTAACGTCCGTTTTCCATGCTAGCATGGGTTGGACGGTTCGACCGGGGTCTGGTAAGCCATGGAGACTGCACCAGGCTCCAGTCTGATCTGGCAGTGTTTCTACATCTAGATGCCCTTCCTAATGCCAACCACTCCGTGAGTGTAGTGGGTGTTTTTTACGTACCACCAGCACAGGGGCCAGGGGAGGCTGGCAAACAGCCACGATTGATTGGTGCTTTTACGTGTCACTGACATGGATGCCAGTCAGGTGGTGCTGGCATATGCCACGTTTGGACGGTGCTTTTTACGTGTCACTAGCACAGGTGTCTTAACTACAATTTCCATTTGATTTAGTAAAATAGAATGGTAATCATGTTCTATGGACCTGATTGTGTCTCTTGAGGCCTGCTGGTGCCTTGCAAACCCTTCAGCAAATGGAACAAGTTGAGGACTCAATTTGCTCAACTGTTTGCGGATTACTTACTGTGTGTTTCCTTGAGTGGACAGCAAGGCCTGCTTTGCTTCGTATGGACATTAATCCTTTATAATACTTAGTAATTCATATTGTTTCAAACTAACCATGGCCCTCATCATCATCATCATCGTTCAACATCCGCTTTCCATGTTAGCATGGGTTGGACGAATGACTGAGGGCTGGCAAACCAGATGGCTGCACCAGGCTCCAATCTTGATTTGGCAGAGTTTCTACAACCACTCCGAGAGTGTAGTGGGAGCTTTTACGTGCCACCGGCATGGTGCCAGTCAGTTGGTACTGGCAACGACCTCACTCGACACTCGAATCTTTTACGCAGGTGCCAGTAAGGCGATGCTGGTAATGATCACGCTCGAATGGTGCCTTTTATGTGCCACCAGTTAGCCGCTCTGGCAACAAACTTCGACATTCCAATGATGTAACTGTTTATTTTTAAAGTAACATTGCAGGGTATGTCTGAGAGGCCAGGCATGGCTTGTTTAAACGTTAAAGGGTGAAATGATGACTCCATTCCCTTGACTTGGCACAGTCATTAGAGTGTTTGAGTAGAATGCCTGGTGGTATTTCTTCCAGCTCTCACTTTGGGCTCTGAGTTCAAATCTACCTTTCGTCCTTTTGGGCTTGATAAAAAACAAGTCCCAGGTGAGAGTGATGGACTGTTAGAATTATCAGAGCATCAGGTGGGATACCTTGTCATTGCAGTTCCAGCTTTATGTCTTGTGGGTTCAAATCCCACCCTGAGACTGAAAAATAGTGACATCTTCTGACAGGAGTTGCGACCAAAACATAGTGCATCCATCCTCATTTATCACAGTCGTTTGGTTCCAAAAACACTGATTAGAGAATCACCTCCATGCGTTTTGTAAATGGAATGAATAATAAATTCACATATAGGCGCAGGAGTGGCTGTGTGGTAAGTAGTTTGATTACCAACCACATGGTTCCGGGTGCAGTCCCACTGCGTGGCACCTTGGGCAAGTGTCTTCTACTATAGCCTAGGGCCGACCAAAGCCTTGTGAGTGGATTTGGTAGACAGAAACTGAAAGAAGCCCGTCGTATATATATATATATGTGTGTGTGTGTGTGTTTGTCCCCCCAACATCCCTTGACAACCGATGCTGGTGTGTTTCGTTCCCGTAACTTAGTGGTTCAGCAAAAGAGACCGATAGAATAAGTACTAGTCTTACAAAGAATAAGTCCTGGGGTCAGTTTGCTCAACTAAAGGCGGTGCTCCAGCACGGCCACAGTCAGATGATTGAAACAAGTGAAAGAGTAAGGAGAAAAGAGCCCCATACCCGGTCATGTGAGTACAAGTGATAGTCAGTGCATTTTGGAGAGCTGAACCTTGTGGGGTGGTCACTGGAGGATTGCTTTTGTGGCACAAACGGAACGTTGGACCCACCACGATAAGCATAACACAATCCACAAGTAAGCCTCCTGTCTCATCACTGACCAGTGTTGAATGAATCAGTGATAACCAATTCTTGCATATATCTTCTATCTTTTACTCGTTTCAGTCATTAGACGGTGGCCATGCTGGGGCATTGCCTCGGAGAATTTTAGGCTAAGGAGCTGATCCTAGTACTTACTTTTCTTTTTAGCCTCCAATCATCATTATCATCGTTTAACGTCTGCTTTCCATGCTGGCACGGGTTGGACAGTTCAACCAGGGTCTGGGAAGCGAGGACGCTGCACCAGGCTCCAGTCTGATCTGGCAGTGTTTCTACAGCTGGATGCCCTTCCTAATGCCAACCACTCCGCGAGTGTAGTGGGTGCTTTTTACGTGCCACCAGCACAGGTGACTGGCGAGGCTGGCAACGGCCACAATTAGCTGGTACTTTTTACGTGCCACCAGCACAGGTGCCAGGGGAGGCAGGCAGTGGCCACGAAAAATATGTCTGGCCATGGGAAATACTACCTCACTTGAAAACATGTATACAGTTGGGGACAGAAAGGTCATCCCAGCTGCCTCAACAAATTCAAGCCGACCCATGCAAGCAGGGAAAAGTGAACATTACAATAATGATGATGCACACATATAGTTTAAAGGTGTGTGGCTATGTGATTAAGGTGTTTGATTCCCAATTGTGTGGTTTTAGGTTCAGTCCCACTGAGTGGCACCTAAGGTATGCCCAGGTATTTTGTTTTTTTTCTTCTTTTACATGACTCAGTCATTTGACTGTGGTCATGCTGGAGCTTCGTCTTTAGTCAAATAAATCGACTTATTCTTCGTAAGCCTAGAACTTATTGTGTCGATCTCTTTTGCCGAACTGCTAAGTTACAGGGACATAAACACACCAACATCGGTTATCAAGCGATGGCAGTGGGGACAAAGACAGACACACAAATACATACATACGTATATACCAAATCCACTCACAAGGCTTTGGTCAGCCCATGGCTATAGTAGAAGACACTTGCCCAAGATGCCACGCAGTGGGACTGAACCTGGAACCACGTGGCTGGGAAGCAAGCTACTTACCACACAGCCAGTGGATTTGGGACAGAAATGGAAAGAAGTTCAATTCTTTTATTCTTTCACTTATTTCAGTCATTTGACTGTGGCCATGCTGGAGCACTGCCTTAAAGGGTTTTTAATTGAAGAAATCAACCTCAGGACTTATTATTTGTAAGCCTAATATTTATTCTATCAGTCTCTTTTGCCGAACCACTAAGTTACGGGGACGTAAACACACCAATATCGGTCGTCAAGCGATGGTGAGAGACAAACAGACACAAACATATATATATACATACATACAATGGGCTACTTTCAGTTTCCATTTACCAAATCCAATCACAAGGTTTTGGTCAGCTCGGGGCTATAGTAGAAGACACTTGCTTAAGCTGCCACAATGAGGGACTGAACCCAGAACCATGGGAGGCAAGCAACCTACCACACCTGCACCTATGTTTAGAAATATGTCTGTGTGCTTGTTTACATTTGCCCTGCTCTCAGATTTGTTCAGCAATGTGAAGTGATGTTATTGTCATTTCCCCGTATCAGTGGGTCACCTGCTAACTTTGTAATCTTGGAGATGTGTGGGAATAAGATGTCCAGCATTTGTAAAAAAAACTGGTGAGGGTTAGCAACAGGATGGGCATCCAGCTGTCAAAGACCTGCCACAATAATGTATTCATCAAACTCATGCTGGCATGGAAAACAGACATAAAAATGAACCAACAAAATATACATTTGAGAATTTCTATATACACACACACTAGTGTGTGTGTGTGTATATCATCATCATAGTTTAACGTCTGCTTTCCATGCTAGCATGGGTTGGACAGTTCGACCAGGGTCTGGGAAGCCAAGAGGCTGCACCAGGCCCAGTCTGATCTGGCAGTGTTTCTACAGCTGGATGCCCTTCCTAATGCCAACCACTCCGTGAGTGTAGTGGGTGCTTTTTACGTGCCACCAGCACAGGTGACAGGCAAGGCTGGTAACGGCCACGATTGGCTGGTACTTTTTATGTGCCACCGGCACAGAGGCCAGTCGAGGCGGCGCTGACAATGGCCACGTTCGGATGGTTCTTTTATATGCCACCGGCACTGGTATCACAACTACAATTTCCATTGATTATATATATATTTTTTTCTTTTATTTGTTTCAGTCACTTAACTGCGGCCATGCCAGAGCACCACCTTTATTCAAACAAATTGACCCCAGGATTTATTGTTTGCAATCCTAGTACTTGCTCTATTGGTCTCTTTTGCCAAACCACTTAGTTACAGGGTCGTAAACACATTAACATCAGTTTTCAAGGCACACAAACATATACATACATACATATTATATATATATGATGGGCTTTCAGTTTCCATCTACCAAATCTACTCACAAGACTTTGAACAGCCCGGGGCTATAGTAGAAGGCACTTGCCCAAGGTGGGACTGAACCTGGAACCATGTGGTTGGGAAGCAAGCATTTTACCACACAGCTACACTTATATTGTTAATGTTTGTTTTTACACTTGGTTATAATAAAAGCAATTTTACATTAATCAGGTGAGTTACTCTACATAGATGTGGGTGTGTACATGTATATATACATATGCATATATTTGTATATTTATATACACAAATACAAACACACACATATATGTATATATGCATAGATGTGCATAAACATATATGTTTATACACATAAACACAGTTGTACATTATATGTATAGCAATATATATATATATATGTATGTGTCCTTAAATCCTTAAAAATGTTTTAGCCCGAAGGCCGCGGCCATGCTGGGGCACCACCACATGTATGTATGTATATATATATATATATGTGTGTGTGTGTGTATATATATATATATATGTGTGTGTGTGTATATATATATATATGTGTGTGTGTGTATATATATATATATATATATATATACATACATACTATATAAGCATTAACATAATGAGTTGTAAACATTATCCTATCATTACAAGTTGAATTACTCACCTTGACTAATGAGTGGCGAAAATGAAGACCCCAACATGTATTCAAGCTTCCTCTCCAGGGTCCCTACATCTTCTAATTGCCCAAAGTCAGCTCCTGCTTCGCCCGGACCGAGTGTGGATTTTTTCTTCTTGCGCTTCACGGTTTTCGGTGAAGTAAATGAACAGGATGAATTATCGGTCTTCTGTTGACCACCAATGTCCAGTAATGTCAGGTTGTTACTTTGGTCGCTCTGACCAGCTTTCGCCGCCGTTCCTTTGCTCGATGGATCAAGTGAACTTTGAATGGCATCCAGGTTTAACAGATCTTCACTTCGAGGAGTCATAATCTCAGTTCGCACACAGTCAACTTGGGTTGGCTTATAGTTAGGCTTGAGATAAGGAAAAGCCCCATCTCTATCAGAGAGGCCCAAACCTTGAGCTGCACTAATATAAGAAAATCCACCATCTCTTTCATTCGTTCCAGTTTTACCATTCTCTTCACTGATATTACTTTGGGGTGACGTCAGGCAATCAAAGCCCATTTCTTTATCAGTCATGTCTTTGTTTTGGTTAGAATGCAAGTGAGAAAATATTCCAGAAGTATCTGCTTTATCTGCCAAACCCTGTTTGTTGAGGCCATCCTTGTCCATAGTTGAGTCCATACAAGGTAAAACAGCCCCACCAGCCGATCCACGCTCCATCCCAGCTTTGTGCCCACCTTGCTGGTTCCTGTTCTGGCACTGACTGTTGTTCTCTTTCATGTAAGAGTATTCTCCATTGGAATTTTTCTGACTTGAATCTAGATAAGACAAATCTCCTTGCCTGTTGTTCTTGTCACATTGGTTAGCGAACCCTGATCCATCCTGGGTATTACAAACATTTTTATCATTTTGACTTAAATAGCTGAAATCATCTTGCCTATCGTTTGGGTCTTTCTGGCCTTGTTGCTCCATGGATGGAAATCCTTGATTACGACCTGACATATTCTTTGAGTTCATTTTCATGAAAGTCAGGTTGTCGCCGGCTTGTCTCATCAATAATTCAGCAGTTGAGGTCTTTTTCCGCCCCTTCTTACAAGAAGATCCCAATATCTGTGCTATGGCTTTCCTCCTCTCGACGCGCATTCGCGCATTTTCTTTCATACGTATCAGTCTTTTGTGTCTACCATCTGCGTCTTCGGTATGAATTCGATGCCGTTGATTTTTTTGAAGTCTCTGCAAGCGCCTCGATCGATCAGGCTCACTTTCGATATCAATCCGTCGATGTTGATTTATCCTTAACCGCATCAACCTAGCTTCCCTCTCAGCTAGAGTTTCTCGGGCACGTTTAGCCCGTTCGTAAGCTTTCATCTGCTCCAGTCGCATCTGTTTATCTTCCAGTGACATATTAGCATATCGTTTCCTCTGATATTCTCTCTTTCGGATCTTTTTTTCGTTCCTTTTGTCGTCGTCGACTGCAAACGATCGAGATTGTCTATCGATCCGGCAGTTGCCGATCTGGTAGTCAGAATAGCAGCCATAGCTATAGTTGCCATCACAAAAAATCTCGGAAGTGGTGTTGCAGTCTAAACATCCGTTTGAAGAATTGAGAAAAACATCCGGATCGCTGTCATACAAGCTTTCGAAGTTACTGAGGTCAGCTCGGTCGCAGACCTTCCGCGTTTTCGTAGTCTTTGCATGGATTTTGCATTCGATGTAGTTGTTGGTGGGCTTAATGTTTTGTTCGGAGAGAGGGAAGTACCATAAGAGGATTTTACCATTATGGGTCACGCAAAAGTTCTTGCTATCGTAGATAGTTCGACTGAGGATGTCACAGAGCGTCTGGTGAGGCTGAAAATCGAGAGTAAAATCACGTCCTGAATCGATTCTGAAGCAAATCTGCATCGCTGCTGCTCCACTGCTGGTTTGTCCTTTCGACATATCGCTATAATTGCAATCAGACATGACTTAATTCCTTCCTTCCTTCTTCTTCTTCTTGGCTTTTTCTCTGGCTCGATGTTGACAATAAAGACTTCACACGTGAATCCTTAAAACTGGAATGCGAGTCTTGGGCTAAGTCTTTCAAATGAATGTAATTGGGAAAAAAAAATTGGGAAACATCACAGCACAAAATGCTGCCTGACATGAACTACATTCCGAGGAAATAGGCGAATAGCAGCCGGGTGAGCCAACAACGGTTTGTGCAAAACACGCACAGGAAGTCAGGTGAAAAACAACGCCAGCCAAACTAAACCAGCCGTAGAAAACATAACTCCTTCAAATATTCGTTTACATAAAATTAAACTAAAAGAAAAATATTTTAGTGATATCATTACAATGTGATTAAACTTTAAACCTTTATAAATGAGGTATTAGCACTTAGAATAGAATGTTTATAATTTGTGAATAGTTTCATGTTTCGTCGGAGCCATTCCGTGTTTTATATGAACCATAGGCAGCGCTATGGAAAATGGCTGAATGTTATCAAAGTTTCGATCTACAAATCCTAAATTTCCTCAGAAATACAAAAAATAAGTATTTTCTCTTGAGTATTTTCTGTTTTTGAACCATTCTTGTTTTTTCACTTGTAACGCCGGCACCAGAAATACGTTTTTCCATGTGTTTATCAAAGAAAATCCCGACCTATTCGACCCACAAAACAACAAACAAATTATAATTGAGCGAAATAAGAAATATTTATTTCCTGGGAAAATTGCCAAATCTTAAATTTCACGTAATTTAATCCGACCATAATTTACCACAATAATTTCCTCCTTATAACCAAGTATATTTCCCTACGATGGAGATTATCTCCAGTCCCCTTTGTCTACATTTAGCAATGAAGTCATTCGCCTCTTTGGCCATCACCATTATTATTATTATTATTAGTATCTGTTCCAGTTTTCTCGCATTAACATAGATCGTTATCAGTAGAAACTGCTTCGTTCTCGTGACTCCCACTACAGTCGTATATATCTACCTATTTCCCTGCATATATATTCATATATATGTGTGGTGGAGGCGCAATGGCCCAGTGGTTAGGGCAGCGGACTGGCGGTCGTAGAATCGCGGTTTCGATTCCCAGACCGGGCGTTTTGAGTGTTTATTGAGTGAAAACACCTAAAAGGCTCCACGACGCTCCGGCAGGGGGTGGTGGTGATCCCTGCTGTACTCTTTCACCACTCTTTCTTCTGTTGTTTATACTAACATTCTCAATGTGGTCGCTTCACCTACCAGCTAGAAATAGCAGCCAAATCACCCTTCTTGTCTTTAAAAAAGTAGCATTGGAATCGTAGCTACGCTATGTTTGGATGGTCATGACTGGAGCAATGCGATGTCATTAATCTGCCTATATCCACTGACCTTTCTATATAAAACAATGCGAAGCGCATTGTGACCAGCGATGTGTAACATCTGATGGTCTGGTCGGTCACGTGATCACGTGATATATATATATATGTATCTATCTCTCCATAAGTATCTATATGTAGATATAGCATTCTCGCTATACACACTCCCTCCCGCCTATCTTTCTATCTACCTGCCTACCTACCTATATAAATGCATATGTATACATATCATTATACACACATATACATGTATATTTATATATATATATATACGACCTTGCTTCTCTCCTTTGTGTCTGGTAGTAGTAGACTATATATATAATTATAATATATACATATATATTATTATGTCATATATCATTTTATATACGCATATATAAAGTAAGAATGTGTGTTGTGGGAGAAATAACAAGCATGGCTTTGTATAATTCTTGTCTTTGTTGATTTTAAAACAAAAACCAAATTTAAAATAAAATAATTCCGAAACAATTTAGTTCCGAGTATTTATTTTACTTCTTTTTTTCCCCTTCTTCTTGAGATTAATTAATTACCAAGTTTTCATTATTTATTGCTATTAAATTGCTGCAGTGTTTTTAATTAAACCGTGATACGTTTGTTGTGAACGTATTTATGTATTTATAAACAATACACGCACATGGGGAAGGAGAGAGAGAGAAAGGGATGTGAGTGTGTGTGTGTATCCCTCTCTCGCTCTGTTTATACTAACATTTACGAACCAGTAAGGGGTTCTCAATGTGGTCGCTTCACCTACCAGCTAGAAATAGCAGCCAAATCACCCCTCTCTTTCCCAATCACTGCCTAGTCTTTAAAAAAGCATTGAGAATGGAATCGTAGCTACGCTATGTTTGAAAACACTAGATGGATGGCCATGACTGGAGCAATGAGAGGTCTTTAATCTGCCTTATCTAGACTGGTTCTATATCCACTGACCTTCCTATATATGTATATCATCATCATCATCGTGTACACACATATATATGAGATCCAAATACCGATTCTCCGAGCACTGATGATCTGGAATCTCTTATCTGCATTAATTTACGAGCAAGGACATCAAATTCCCGTGGTCACCAGACTAGTTTATTAGTACCTTGCACTTCACTAATAAATCAACAGGTATTTATACCAACCTACAGGTACCTGTGTTTCATTTAATATTTGTTTAATTCAGAGTGTGATGACCAAGGTGATCATCCCTGGTTCAGAAAAATC
The DNA here is from genome assembly GCF_006345805.1 of Octopus sinensis. Taxonomy (NCBI): domain Eukaryota; kingdom Metazoa; phylum Mollusca; class Cephalopoda; order Octopoda; family Octopodidae; genus Octopus; species Octopus sinensis. Next base: position 3,422,732 of record NC_043014.1, read on the forward strand.
TAATTCAGGTCTTTGGAAACAATGGTTCAAGAAAATTGATGTGGTACCAATGTGTGTGTGTGTGTGTGTGTAGGGTGTTCGGGCTAAATTTGACAGTCTGCATAAAAGGAAAAGAAAATAATATCTCGTCCAAAAAATAAGAGTATTTTTTTTAAATCCAAAAATGTCAAAAGTTAACTCAAAGAATCTGTTCTCAGATTCCATCACAGTCTCAAGACAGCTTCGGAACTTGGCACATATGTTCATCACTGTCATCATCATCATCGTTTAACGTCCGTTTTCCATGCTGGCATGGGTTGGACGCTTCGACTGGGGTCTGGGAAGCCAGGAGGCTGCACCAGGCCCCAATCTGATCTGGCAGTGTTTCTACAGCTGGATGCCCTTCCTAACACCAACCACTCCGAGAGTGTAGTGGGTGCTTTTTACGTACCACCAGCACAGGGGCCGGAGGAGCTGGCATCGACCATGATCAGATGGTGCTTTTTACGTGCCACCAGCACAGAAGCCAGTCAAAGTGGCACTGGCATCGGCCACGTTCGGATGATGCTTTTTATGTGCTACCGGCATGGGGCTCACAACTACCTCTAGTAAAATCTTTGACCACTAGCTCATCCTTGGTGTTGCAGGTCGAACGGTTGGTGTCTTTCTCAACTGCTCAAGGGAATTGGGAAGACAGAAACTGGAGCAGATGAAGTCATAGGAATTCACCAACAACCACTTCTGACTCTCTTCCAGAGATATAGCAAGGAGCCGAATCCTGTCTCTGGTTGAGACATCATCATTTAACATCCATGCTCCATGCTGGCTGGGGTTGGACAGTTTTACAGGATCCAGTGTGTCCAAGGCCTGCATCATGCTCTAATGCCTGCTTTGGAATGATCTCTATGGCTAGATGCCCTTCCTAACACAAACCATTATACAGTGTGGACTGGATGTTTTTATGGTGCCACCAGCACTTGTGAGGTCATCGTGCTGATCACAAGACTTACAGACCCTGACGGATTTTGGAGTCAGCTTCATGCTAAGGAACAAGAAGGTGGGTGGGTGGGTGCGATCAGAGCAGGTGTGGGCAACTTTTTATGAGAAGTGGGCCACATGAGACAAGGCTCATCACCAAGCTGCACCAAAATGATTTCAAGTTTTTCGTTAGGCATGCCATTCAGAAGAACCCGTGTGCCACAGGTTGCCCATAACTGTTTTGGAGGATATGCATGGCTAATTGCATTTAGTAGGAGAAAGAGAAAAGAGAAATGATGAGCAGGGGTTGCAAAGGTGGTCCTACAAGGTACATGGTGAGCAGAAGCGAGTGGTTTGCAAGATTGTATGGGGTGGCAGACTGTACCACCCCATACCACAGGTATGCAGGGACACATAGTGTAAGCCTTCCAAAACCAGGATACAGGTATGTGTAAGATGTTGAGAAAGCAGGTGAGCATTTTCAAATCAATATAGAAACGGTGCACTTTTAAAAACACACAAAAACCGTTAGATTCACTTCAACATTTAGATTTAATTTACTAAAATATTTTCATCGCTTTGAAACTGGGACCTGTTCACTGACAAAATTCCATGCAGCACGGAATGGAGCATGTCTAATAAACACCTTCCACGCTGCAATTGTTTTCGTTCCAGCACATGATCTCAGATCAAGTCACTTGCTATGCAAGTACATCTCCGTAATAGAAACAGTGATTGTACTGATATGGAAAGCCATCGAGGTGGTCAAACAAACCATTCACAGCTGTTGTAGGCACTCTTTAAGTATCTCCACAACCTCAAAAATGTGTGTTTGAAGCTAGTATGCTTCGTTAGATGTGCATGTGTGACGGAGTGTAAATGTCATGAGAGAAAAATTGGACCTAAGAGGCATCAGCTGTGGTGTGCAAGAGAGACGATTGCACTGGTATGGACATGTGTATGGGTGAGGACAACTGTGTAAAGAAGTGCTGATCTGTGGAGGACACCTGTGGGAGAGATTGACCCAGGAAGACATGGGACGAGGTGATGTAGCATGATCTTCGAATGTTGGGCCTCACAGAGGTGAGGACAAGTGATCAAGACTTTTGGCAGTATACTGTGCTTGAGATGACCTGTCAAGCCAAGTGAAATTGTCGTGGCTGATGCTGGTGCCAGTGACATAAAAGTACCCATTACACTCTTAGAGCGGTTGGCATTAGGAAGGGTGTCTAGTCATAGAGACCATGCCAGATCAGCCTGGAACCAGGTACAGCTCACCGACAGGTCCAGTCAAACTGTTCAACCTTTTGCCAGCATATAAAGCAGATACCAAATGATGATGACACGTCACCATACCATTTACAAACCGCTTGTCACAAGAACATATGTATAAATATATATCTATATCATCCTCATCTTTTAACATCCATCTTCCCTGCTGGCATAGGTTGGATGGGTTGACAGGATATGACAGATCAGAGGACTACACCAAGCTCCACTGGCTTCTTTGGCATGGTTTCTAGCACTGGATTCCCTTCCTAATGCTAATCACTTTGCATGGTTCTGGGTTCAGTCCTACTGTCTGGTGACTTGGGCAAATGTCTTCTAGTATAGCCTCAAGCTGACCAAAGACTTGTGAGTGGATATGATAGACAAAAACTGAAAGAAGCCCATTGTATATATATACGTATATGTGTGTGTGTGTGTCTGTTTGTCCCCCACCCTCACTGCTTGACAATTGGTGTTGGTGTGTTTATGTCCCTGGAACTTCATGGTTCATCAAGAGTCTGATAGAAAAAGTAGCAAGCGTAAAAATAAACACTGCCGTCGATCCATTTGACTAATCTTTACCAGGCAATGGTACAACATGGCTGCAGACCATTAACTAAAACAAATAAAAAAAGATGATACACACACAGCTATGTGTGTGTATATATATATATGTATATTTATCAAAAGAAAAACAGGATGCAAAGGATTTAGCAGTACATATGTTTCTGGCTTTATTGGACAGTTTATATCAATGCATAATTGATGTAACATGTATGTCAATAGCCTTCTTCAGCCGCGTGCAATTACCACACCAAAGACATGTATTACGTTATAGTATTGTGTGCGGCTGAAGAAGGCTATTGACATACATGTTACATCAATTATGCATTGATATAAATAAAGCCAGAAACATATGTACCGCTAAATCCTTTGCATCCTGTTTTTCTTTTGATAAATATACCCTATCACCTATACCACTAACTGGTATATACAGGTGCTTACAGTTATCAAGTATTCACCCTGAATTTTTTATATATATACATGGATAGGTGCAGGCATGGTTATGTGGTAAGAAGCTTGCTTCTCAACTACATGGTCTCAGGTTCAGTCCCACAGCGTGGCACCTATAACAGCCTTGAACTGACCAAAGCCTTGAGTGGATTTGGTAGACAGAAACTGAAAGAAGCCCGCCATATATATATATATATATATATATATATGCATATGGAATATATGAGAATTTATTATTAATCACAACAATTGTTTCAACACATCTAGCATTGATCTCTGAGGGTGGGACTTGCAACAACTGGTTCAGGAGCATCTGGCAATATCACATCAGGTGATACAGGTGTAAACCAGTTATTATATTATCCATTATATATATATATATATTTATATATATGCACGCACACAGACATTGAACTGCAAAAGAAATGCAATTTTTTCAAATATTTTATATGGTAAATTCTGAAAATTTATTTCGGGGCTGTAAGTATAAATATCCAAAGACATATTGGTTTACGGCTGAGACCCAAATTGCAGGTAACCTTTCAACTTTCCCTGAAACAAAACACAGCTTCGTTGAATGTCGTGGGTGGTAGTCAGAAACAAACATCATGAAAACTGAAATGCATGTGCATCTTGTGGAGGTTATGGGTATAAAAATCAAATTGAACCACGTTCCTGGCATTTTTAATTTGAACGCAACAGGTATGACCCGATTGTCAGCAGCACAGAGAGAACTAGTGACCGATCGCAAACAGAGCAGAGCAGCATGCCCTGGTTATTGCGAAAGCTTCCAATGTCCATGTCAGCACCGTCTATCACCTGCAACAGCACTGCAGACCATGCCTACAGAGAGCACCCCCGGGTGACCCCGCCCAGGCAGGACTGCTTCATCCACCTGCAACACCTCCATGATCGCTTCAGACCAGCCAGCATGACAGCTCACGAGACCATTGGCACTGGACAGTGACCCATCAACGATGACATGGTACAACAGTGACTCGCCACCAACAACCAACATTGAGGTCATCCTGCTTGAGAGCCTGTCCTCACTGCCCACCACGACTACAGTGGGCTACACAGCACTGGCATTAGTGGCATAACAACGGAGATCAGTAGTCTTCTGACGAGATCCAGTACTGCATTTCCACCTTGGATGGCAGAGTGAGGGTGTGGCATAGGAGGGGGTGAACGCTACTGAGACGCATGTGATGGCCAAAGGATCATGGTTTGGGGTGCTATAGGCCTGAATGAGAGAATTGGGCCCCATGTGTTCCAAAATGTTAGTGCAGGCAGAGGGAATGGCATCACAGCACAGCACTACGTTGACCAGGTCCTAAGGCCTCACATCATGCCCTAGCCATGTGTTCCAACAGGACAGTGCCCTCTCACACAGGGCCAGGGTCACCATGGACTTCCTGCATCAGAACATCAGAACCATGCCATAGGTGGCTCTCAGCTCGGATTTGAACCCAACTGAATACCTGTGGGATGAAATCCAGAGACACCTGAACCTGATGGTCCCAAGGTTGACAACTCATGTGGAACTGGAGGCAGCTTTCCTCAGGGAGTGGGTACAGGTGCCAACAGCTTTTGTGAACTGCCTCGTGCACTCCATGTACCGATGGTGTATGACCGTTTTGAACACCCAGGGAAGGCATACACGGTATTGAACATCACGCCCTACAATCTCGATATACTGGATCCACCCACCACCAGAACACATGACAACGACCCGTAGACTGTGGTGAAAGTGCATCCAAGAAATTGACTTCATCAGATTTATCAAAATTTATCTCTGATGTAATGAAATTAAAACATATTTCAGTCCCACACGTCTTGCATTTCTTTTGCAGTTCAGTGTATATCTGTATGTATTTGTGTCAGTGTATGTACGTATCTGAGTGTGTGTCTGTCTCCCCGCCATAACTTAGCAGTTCAGCAAAAGAGACCGACAGAATAAGTACTAGGCTTACAAAGAGTAAGTCCTGAGGTCGATTTCTTCAACTAAAATCCCCTTTAAGGCAGTGCTCCAGCATGGCCGCAGTCAAATGACAAACTAGTAAAAGAATAAAATATATATATATATAGGCGCAGGAGTGGCTGTGTGGTAAGTAGCTTGCTAACCAACCACATGGTTCCGGGTTCAGTCCCACTGCGTGGCATCTTGGGCAAGTGTCTCTGCTATAGCCCCAGGCCGACCAATGCCTTGTGAGTGGATTTGGTAGACGGAAACTGAAAGAAGCCTGTCGTATATATGTATATATATATATATATATAAATATGTGTGTGTGTGTGTTTGTTCCCCTAGCATTGCTTGACAACCGAAGCTGGTGTGTTTACGTCCCCGTCACTTAGCGGTTTGGCAAAAAGCGACCGATAGAATAAGTACTGGGCTTACAAAAAGAATAAGTCCTGGGGTTGAGTTGCTCGACTAAAGGCGGTGCTCCAGCATGGCCGCAGTCAAATGACTGAAACAAGTAAAAGAGTAAAAGAGTAAAGAGTATATATTTATACACGCACAAACACACACACACATATATACAGGTATGTATATAATCAAAAGACAAAAGTAGTGTTTAAAATATTTACTTCATCATTTCAAACAAATTCATCATTTATTCAATCCAATTGGTTTTTTCTTAAATATGGAAGCATGTACGCACAATAATTTGGTCATCAGTAAACTTGCTTTGAGAGTTTCAGTTTTATGTGATAAGTTTTTTTTTTTTATCTGTTTTTGTTTGTTTCATTTGCTTTCCATCTTTGTTTCGCTTTGTTTGTTTTTTGTTTTTCATTTTGTATTTTTTTTTGTTCTGCTTTTCATGCTGCACATTTTTGTAAACGAGGCAAATATTTGTTCAATTAATCTTTATATCACCCATCACCTTTTGTGACCAACACAGACAAGAGGCCTTAGACTAGCCATATACATTATATATGTACATATATACACATATACTGTACATTTTATATATATACATATATAGTAAAGATATATATACACATGTATATGTATAAGCATTATATATATGATATATATATTTATATATATGCATACACAAACATATATATACATACATGTATGTGTGTGTGTGTATATATATATATATGTAAAATGAAATTCATATTGTCTGGGACTTTTACCTGACCAGTTATGCAAATCATTGAATAAACGCTCAGGTAAAACCTAAATTGAATTTTATAAATTTCACTCTACTCTCAACGTTGAGCCCCGCTACACCCTCCTCAATAAATATTCCATTTTTATGCTTAAACTTACTTAAACCTCTATTTTAATATATGTACTATATGTACGTGCATGTATATATCTATATATATATATATATATGTATATATATATATATACACACACATACATACAAACATATAGTTGTTGAATTATTTTATATATATATATATAAAAATGTAGATATATATATATATAAAATAACATAATTATATATATATATATATATATATATATACATATATACATATATATATATGTGTATTTATGCTTGTGTCTAAGGTCTTCTTTGTTCCATGTTTGCTTTTTTTTATCATTAAACTTAAAAACCGTTTTTTGAAGTCTCTCTACAAGACATTTTTTCAAAGTTTAACTATTCCCCACCAAAAAAAAAAAGAAAAAAGAAAAGTATTTCTCTCTTTCTTTCTCTAACATAGAGAAGAAAAAGATCTTTAAAAAGTGAGAAAAAAAATGGTAAAAGAAAAGTAGGCAACTGAAATCCAAAATGTGGATTTTACTTGTTGATTTGGCAAAAATTGGAAAGAAAAAAAACATTTTTGCTTTTGCTGCTACCCAAGAATTTCAGCTACTCACAGTTGAGGTTTGAATATTTGGTAAGGTAAGAAAGAGCGTAAAGAATTTCAGATTCAGAGATGATACCTGTGGCTAAGATGGAGAACCTCCTGGTTTTCCCCAGGAGTGAATGTAATGAACGTCACACACATACAACTAGTTTCATTTTAATGAAAGAAAAAAGTTTGTGAGAAAGTTATTTGACATGAAATATCTGGTTGAAGTTCAGTTGAAGTCAGGAAAGTTTGTTCACCATTTCAACAGAAAAGAAACCATTGAATGGAATGAGAGTCTTTAAATAAGCTTTGAATAATAGTCCTTCTTTTGAGACCCCTGGTAAGAGCACAGTGCATTGTTATGGCCTCTCTTCAGTCTAAATGCAGGGCCTCATGCTTCAATCCAGAAACAGAAATAAACCAGCTCTTGTTGAATATACAGACAGATTCATATCCAAACGGTTTGCACTTCAGATAGCAGCAGAGAAAAGGGTTAGAATTGCAAGGTTAAAACTTTAGATGAGGCTTCAGGGAAGAGTGCAAGGCAGGGAGCAGAGTGAGAGATGGGATCTAATCAAAACAGGTACCAAAATGTCCAGGAACTTTAGATTAAAATACTGTGAGAAGGGCAAATACTCCGTAGACTAGAGCACATGGATAGGCAACAAGGAGCTGCTGGTGATCCATTGCTAGGGCAGAGACAAACAGCTTTGAGGCCGAGAAACTACACCAGAAAACTGCCATGACAGTTAGGAATATACCAAGGGCTCCCTTCAAAGAGATCATGATAGATATGGATGATAGGATCACCATTGGTAATAGACAATAGCCTAACACACTTATTGTACATCCAGACGAAACCCCAGTGATACTCATTAAGTTCAACAGACCATACATGGCCAGACACCCGACAACGCCGATTCCATAGATGTAACCGAAATGCAGTTTGCCAGACAGCATCAAAGCAGCACCGAAAGCAACGCAGAATACTAAAGGTCCAGCCAGATCAGTGTCCTTCATTATGTTGTGGTCAGCATCTTGTAACGGGTTCAATACGGCCATTGTCTTTTGTGTGATGTGGTCAAAGTTAATGCCCAGTTCTTCCATTAGTGGTGGCTCATCCTCAAAACTGTCTGGTGCTGTAGTCTGGTACACGGTCGGTTCCGGTGTCATAATAGAACCAAAATAGGGATCTTGACTGTTGGTCGTGATGTATTCTGTGGTGGTGGTCTGGCTGTAGACAAACTGACCGAACTGAGGATCCTGGCCAAAGCCTTGAGTGTCCATGTTATATCCAGAACTTTGGTTTTCATAGTAGTTGGATGAGTAAAACTCTCCTTCTTGGCCGAAAGAAGACATTTTGGAACAATTTTGAGAATATCTGGAAAAATGAGAGAAAACAAAAATAAAAATTATTGAAAACGTAGGAAAACAAATGAAAATTATGCAACGATAAACAAATTCTTTTAACCCTTTTAATATCAACCCAGCTGAGACTGCCTCATTTTCCAAGCACCAACTTCATCATCATCATCATCATTTAGCGTCCACTTTCCATGCTGGCATGGGTTGGACGGTTCAACTGGGGTCTGGGAAGCCAGAAGGCTGCACCAGGCTCCAGTCTGATCTGGCAGTGTTTCTACAGCTGGATGCCCTTCCTAACGCCAACCACTCCGCGAGTGTAGTGGGTGCTTTTTACGTGCCACCGGCACGGGGGTCAGGCGAGGCTGGCAAACAGCTATGGTCGGATGGTACTTTTTACGTGCCAAATGACAAATTTATTTTACAAAATTCTTCATTATTTTAAAAAGTTATTGAAACAGAGAACATGTTGCAACAAAAATGTGGTAACAAGGGTGATCGAAATTAAAACTTTCTGTCGAAATTTAAGTTCCAGACACCAGCTTAAATATTTACAGCTATTTTACTGAACTCTTTGTCATTTCCAAAATTTATTGAAACCATTGGTCCTCACAGAGACAATGACGAAAGACCGAGAACTCTGGAGATAAGCTGTGACTGAGAAGACCCGGCAAATAAAGTGAGTTCACAGCTATAATCTACATAAGTGTTGCATAACCTGCCCACTCAAAAGTACTTTGGATCGTAGGGCGAAATGCTGTGCTTGAGGAGACCTATTGAGTCAAGTACATCAACATCAAATGGAAATTGTAGTTGTGATGCCCCATGCCGGTGGCATGTAAAAAGCACCATCCGAACATGGCCGATACCAGCGCTGCCTTGACTGACTTCCGTGCCGGAAGCATGTAAAAAGCATCAACTGATCATGGTCATTGCTAGCCTCCTCTGGCCCCTGTGCTGGTAGCATATAAAAAGCACCCACTACACTCTTGGAGTGGTTGGCGTTAGGAAGGGCATCCAGCTGTAGAAACACTGCCAGATCAGACTGGAGCCTGGTGCAGCCTCCTGGCTTCCCAGACCCCATTTGAACCATCCAACCCATGCCAGCATGGAAAACGGACGTAAAACAATGATGATGATGATGAAAAGCAGAAGTATGGCAGCAAAAAGGTTAAACTAAAATGTTGAGGGTTTAAATACAAAAAAAATGCAGGCACAAATCAGTTTGACTGGACATTGAATAAGAGAAATATTTTTGAAATTGGAGCCAAATATGCCCCTCAACCGGAATACATTAAGGTACTTTGATATGGTATTGAAAGAAGAGATGGAAGATCAAACTAGTGAGATATTGAAGTAACGAGAAAAGTAATGAGCAAATATTATCTTGGATTTAATGAAAAGCAATCACTGAGAGATATACAAGAAGAAACAGCGGACATCCTTTGTCAGAGTCCTTCATTGGTTTAGTTGCAGCTAAACCAAGTGGTAGAGACATGTGAGGGATATTAGCAGGGTATTGGAGCCATCAGAGTGGTAGAGATCTGTGAAAGGTGGGCAGTAGTGACTGTAGATAATCCATGTGGTATAGATATGTGATGGGTAAGTACTTGTGGGTGGTTGTGGCTAACCCAAGTGATAAGGATATGCAATTGCAAAACACTTTGTGGCTGAAAGCTAAATGAAAGAGTACAGTCATACTAATTGGTAAGTACTAGAGGATAATAATAGATAAACCAATGGTACAGACAGGTGATAGATAAATACTATTGAATAATTAGAGCTAGATTATAGCTAAATCAATAAAAAGTGTACAGCAAACTTGCCATGAAGAGTGGAAAATCCAGTGTTTTGGTCACAGACCTTCTTCAGGGGAAAAATTGAAAGGAAAAAAATTAATAAAAGAGTTTTACATCGTTTAAGTTGAAACATTAATTTCTCTCCATGTGTGTGTGAGGAGTGTACATATACAGGGTTGGCCAAAAGTCACCTGACAGTAAATCAAAACCATTTAACAACTGAATGAATTTAATAAAAGCATCTAAATACGAAACATCATGAAAATGGTTCAACCTGAAGTCCTTCTTGAGAGACACATTTTTCCATCTGAGTTAATACAGAATTACAAATAGTATTTATGGAATTTTGATTTACTGTCGGTTGACTTTTGGCCAACCCTGTAGAGGTGTATAAGTCGTAGCATGCAGGTGATAGGAGCATGGGTGTGTAGAGATATATGTGTGAAGTCATTAGGTACAAATAGGCTGAGAAACAGGGGGTACAGCCAGTGCAAGTGCACTCCCTACAATATTTGTTGGGGTTAGTGAATTTGCTTTGAACGTCCTCCTGAAAAAACTGGGTTTGTCATCTCTAAGCAAATTTCATTTCCACATTCATGGATGTACACCATTCACTTTGACGAAGTCTCTTGGATCACTTACCTTTTTTAACTCAGCCTCTTCACTCAGTCATGTGGCAGACGGTCTGTGGACGAGAAAAATAAACAACTTTTACTTTTACACAACAGTAACATCACACACACACAGTCATCATCATCATCATTGTCATAATTGCCATTGTGTGAAGGTGAGAAACTCAAACTAGCAATATTGGTAAATCTCAGGTAACAATGGTTTCTGGTTTAGGAACAAGGTCAACAATTTTGAAGGAGGGGTGAATACCATCAGCCCCAGTACATGACTGGTACTAAATTTCATCAACCCCGAAAGTGAGGAAGGCAAAGCTGACCTCAGTAGGATTGCAATCATCATCATCATCATAATAATAATAAATTGTTTCTTTATTACCCACAAGGGGCTAAACACAGAGGGGACAAACAAGGACAGACAAATGGATTAAGTCGATTACATCGACCCCAGTGCGTAACTGGTACTTTATTTATCGACCCCGAAAGGATGAAAGTCAAAGTCGACCTCAGCGGAGTCTGAACTCAGAACGTAACGGCAGACGAAATATGGCTACGCATTTCGCCCGGCGTTTCTGCCAGCTTGATAATAAATTGTTTCTTCTACTACTACTACTACTACTACTACTACAACAAATGATAATAATAATCCTTTCTACTGAAGGCACAAGGCCTGAAATTTGATGGGAGGGGACTAGCGGATTACATTGACCCCAGTGTTTCACTGGTACTTAATATATCGACTCCTGAAAGGATGGAAGGCAAAGCCGACTTCGGCGGAATTTGAACTCAGAACGTAACGATGGGCGAAATGCTGCTAAGCATTCTGTCCAGCATGGTAATGACTCTGCTAGTTTGCTGCCTTTAATAATAATAATAATAAGCATGTCCCTTAGTGGCTGACGCTATGTGCATCTCTGATCACGAGCAGAAGTAGTGGGGGAGCATCATAGCCATGTGTTGAGAGGGATTCTTTGGGGTTTGGATAATTCACCTCTGGAAACATGGGTGTTTCGTTCAACATCCTTAGACAACCCTTATTCAAGGACCTTTTGAGTGGGATGGGTTACTCGACCAGAAGAAAATTCTAACTGGGCCCCACCTGCAAGGTCATGTGCTGTTTATCTTCATATGAGATCACCATATTGCGCACATATGGTTGTGATGCGTGTGCCTGGTGCACCCTTATCAGACGGGTAGTCATGATGGGTATACTGGGCTTCATATATTTTACCCCAGTGTCATTTTGATGGCATGCACTGCTCTCTCACTCAATAATAATAATAACAACAATCCTTTCTACTACAGGCACAGGGTCTAAAGCTTTGGGGGTGGGGAATAATCAATTACCTCAACCCCAGTACTTCATCCAAAAGGATGAATGGCAAAGTCAACCTCAACGGAATAATAATAATAATGTTTCAAATTTTGGCACAAGGCCAGCGATTTTGAGGGGAGGGGCAAGTGGATTACGTTGACTGCTTCTTTATTTTAGTGGTCTTAAGAGTATTGACATGTTGTGTATCTAAGAACAGTCACACATGGGGTACCGAAGAGTACTGTATCCAGGAGTACTAAGACTGGATTCACAATACCTAGGTGCATAGATTTAGAGCATACCCAGGATTATTCAGACATGGCGCATATGCAGCGGTGATTTGAAACTGAACCACTAGGTAACTGGCCATGCATCATAATCAAACCATAATAGTTACACGTGATCGGTTTTATTAAACAACCAATCAGTGTCAAACCATCATCATCATCATCGTTTAACGTCCGCTTTCCATGCTAGCGTAGGTTGAACGATTTGACTGAGGTCTGGCGAACCAGATTCCAATCTAATCTGGCAGTGTTTCTACAGCTGGATGCCCTTCCTAAGGCCAACCACTCCGAGAATATAGTGGGTGCTTTTTACGTGCCACCGACACGAGGGCCAGTTAGGTGGTACTGGCAATGGCCACGCTCAAATGGTGCTTTTTATGTGCCACCTGCACAGGAGCCAGTCCAGCGGCACTGGTAACAATCTTGCTCGAATGTTTTTTTTCATGTGCCCCCAGTACAAGTGCTGAGTAAATTTCCAAGAACTTTTTGCATGTGCCCAACATAGAGCCCTTTTTGGTACCAACTCTTTGCAGAGCATTGAGACCAGCAGACCCATCCACACACATCTCACTTCTTGCCATGCAGAACGTTGAGGCAGCCACAGGTTGTGTCTCCATCCTCACTACATTCAGCTGATTATAACAGATGGCAGATAGTCGACAGGAATTTTCATCACTATGAAGTACCAACCGATTGTGGCCGCTGCCAGTCTCCCCTGGCACCTGTGCCGGTGGCACGTAAAAAGCACCATCCATATGTGGCCGATGCCAGTGACACATAAAAAGCACCAACCAGTTGTGGCCGTTGCCAGCCTCCCCTGGCACCTGTGCCAGTGGTACATAAAAACCACCCACTACACTCTTGGAGTGGTTGGCGTTAGGAAGGGCATCCAGCTGCAGAAACACTGCCAGATAAGACCGGAGCCTGGTGCAGCCTCCTGGCTTCCCAAACCCCGGTCGAACCGTCCAACCCATGCTAGCATGGAAAACGGACGTTAAACGATGATGATGAATGTATCACAATTGTTTTCCTGTTATGATAGACCAACCACATATTGATGCATGAATAAGCTTGTAAACTCCAAGCCATATGTCTCTCCCAGTTAGTAATTACTGCTGTGATAATTCGTAAAAGATCAACACGGTTAAAACTGTGTGTGTAATAATAACATCTGTTAATGGTTTGCAGGTGTTGTCAGTTATTTCTTCCCACAACCCGAGAAACACATTTTCATTCTGCAACTCAACCAGTTATCACCTCAAATCAACCAACAACACTACAACTCGCGACACACCTAAGAGTATAGATGGTGCATCGAGGAATGTTACTAAGACGCGGGACATCGAGGAAGTAGTTTGATACGATGTCTGAGTGACAAAAGTTCCCTGGGTGTTGATGTTTTGAGCTCTAGGACTCATAGGGCCAGGTATCTGGTTTCCATGGCGAAGAGGTGTCCGACATAACATTCCCGCCAAACGGGACGCCAGTCCGTCCCGGGAATTACTCGTTTATAGCGGAGTGGACGGGAGCAATGAGAAATGAAATAGCTTGCTCAAGAACACAACGCACCGTCCGGTCTGGGAATCGAAACCGCGATCTTGCGGTCGCGAGTGCAACATCTGAACCACCTGATCACTCGCTGAGATATATCGAAGATTACTCAGACTTGGAGAATTAAGATGTACAAAATCAAAGAGTACTCATATTCGGTGCATCAAGGAGTACTTCAGATAAAATATGTGTAGTTGTCAGACTTGTGTACCTAGAAGTACAGACATCGTACTTTTAGAAAGAGTATGCTCAGACATGGTACATCTGAGAATATTCGGCAAAGTATACCTAGGAATATTAAGATTTAGAGCACTTATGAGTATTCAGGCATGGTATAACAGGGAGTACAAACATACAGTGTACCACAGAATGTCAGCAAAAAAAGGCCAAGAACACATCACTTCCTGCAGACCAAAACAATTTTTAAAAATATATTAAAATATCCGGACTTGATGTACCTTGAACAATAGAATATTTATGAATACTTAGGCATAGTGTACCTAGGAGTACAGAGACTTGTGTACTTTTTTTTAAAGGTGGTTTATTTATCTGATCGAAAACCTGAAAATGTCAAACTTCAGCAATTTGAGAGGGTGGTGACCTGTTTAGAACGACGTAATACATGGTTATAATAACAACAGCAATATTAATGCCTTAATTATCATTTATAATATAATTAATTACCAAAATATCTTTGTGTTCAATTAATAATATACATGTCAAAATATTATATATATATATATATATATATATATTATGTGTATATATATATATATATTATGTGTATATATATATATATATTATATATATTATATATATATATATTATATATATATATATATATATATATATATACATATAGCAATATTTGACAGCATGCGAGGACATTGTGTGTGTATATACACACACATGTATATATGTATGTGTGTATATATGTGTGTGTGTGTGTGTGTATGTATATGATATTGTGGAATATAGTGTAGAAGGTGATGATATTTGAAGGAATTTAGTGCTATAAGGGAATAGAAAAAACTGTTATTTACCCCAAAATCACCAGCTGGTATGAGAGAGTGAAGGAGAGAGAGTGAGCAGACACGTACACAGAGACAGTAAGAGAGTGGGAGGGAGAAAGAAAGAGTAAGAGTGAGAGAGAGGTTGCAAGGCTTAGACAGAAACTGTGAGAGAGTAAGGAACAGAGATACACAGAGACAGTTAAAGAGTGAGAGGAAGAGAGAGAGAGAGAGAGAGAGAGTGATAGACAGACGGAAAGTGAGGGTAGGAGAGCGATTCGTAGAGACAGTGAAAGAGTGAGAGTGAGAAAGAGGAAGTAAGAGATAGACAGAGAGTGTAAGAGAGAGCGAGAGATAAACAAAGACATTAAGAGAGAGGGAGAGGGGTAGAGATAGAGAGAAAGGTGAAGAGTGAGTGAGAGGCGGAGTAAAGTGAAAGCAGCCAATCGTCAACCTTGACTACGTGGTCGATTTCTCCAAACACTAGAGAATTTCACTTCTGGTTATAACAGGAAGTTGCTTAGGTATTTGGTTTCCGGGTCCAAGGATCGGGATTCGAACGTGCAACGACGGTTGTTAAACCTCCAAGATATTTCTTTTGTACCAATGTCTTTGGTTATTGTGATGAATGATAATATTTAAAGGTTTCCATGAGGCAACATTTTTTAATTTGTCGTTTATTTTCAAAGGAAATCCAATGTGGTTTTAGGGAGACACTGCTGTGAATGTTTTAGTTTTTCCCTCTTGATTTTAACAATCAGTTGAGAAACTGGTTAAAAGAAATCATAATCATAGTCCTAGAGCAATTCTGATCGAGTCGACCTAATGTAATAAAGACGTTCCACCTGCGCCCATCCAGTCTTTTTTGTTTTTTCGATATAATTTATTTAGGATGACGTAATATGCATTAATTAGATATTTTTTGTGGTTGTTAGCAACAAGTCGTTTCGAGTTTTATATTAACTGTCTTTTCAAGATAATATATATTTGAAATATTTTACTTTGTGTGTTACATAAAGTCCCTAAGGTTCTGGTGAGCTGTTCCGTTCTGTTGTATTTCCGACCTTCGGGGTGGAATTCGGGATACACTTTACTCTTTTACTTGTTTCAGTCATTTGACTGCGGCCATGCTGGAGCACCGCCTTTAGTCGAGCAAATCGACCCCGGGACTTATTCTTTGTAAGCCCAGTACTTATTCTATCGGTCTCTTTTGCCGAACCGCTAAGTGACGGACGTAAACACACCAGCATCGGTTGTCAAACAATGCTAGGGGGACAAACACACACACACATATATATATATATACATATATACGACAGGCTTCTTTCAGTTTCCGTCTACCAAATCCACTCACAAAGTTTTGGTCGGCCCGAGGCTATAGTAGAAGACACTTGCCCAAGGTGCCACGCAGTGGGACTGAACCCGGAACCATGTGGTTGGTAAACAAGCTACAAAATTTATTTCTTTGAAATTCTTAAGAAAGCGTGATATTTGATTAGAGATTGGAAGAGCTGTTCTGATGACGCTGCCTTCCTAGTTTCAATAGAAAGCACCACTACCAACGGAAAAAATCTACGAAAATACAACCAACAAAAATAAGAATGAAGAACAGAAAATCAAGAAATTAAATTGTCGTTTCAACAGATCTGCAAAATTCCACCTCTGCTATCACTATAACCGTTCACACCAAAACCAAGAAACTATGACAAGCAAATTGAACGTTGATCAATTTAGCGACACTGTGTGACGGATAGCTTTTGAAGATACCAGAATTCGCCGGACAAGAAACCTGTCTTAAAACTTTGTACAAATCGACAGGGTTAAAAATTCGGGATACAGAGCAAGTAGCACGGCACAAGAAGAAAAATACCTCAGATCGAACTTGGGTACAATGTACATTGCTAAGGGGAAAAAAATATGGTACAGTAAAGATGAGACCTCCCAAAGAAGGTGAGGCTAGGAAGCAGCCTAGTAAAGATGTAAAGATGAGGCTAGGAAGTACCCTAGTAAAGATGTAAAGATGAGACCTCCCAAAGAAGGTGAGGCTAGGAAGTACCCTTATAAAGATGAGGCTAGGAAGTACCCTAGTAAAGATGAGGCTAGGAAGTACCCTTGTAAAGATGAGACCTCCCAAAGAAGGTGAGGCTAGGAAGTACCCTTATAAAGATGAGGCCTCCCTAAGAAGATGAGGCTAGGAATACCCTAGTAAAGATGAGGCTAGGAAGTACCCTTGTAAAGATGAGGCTAGGAAGTACCCTTGTAAAGATGAGGCTAGGAAGTACCCTTGTAAAGATGAGGCTAGGAAGTACCCTAGTAAAGATGAGGCTAGGAAGTACCCTAGTAAAGATGAGGCTAGGAGGCACCCTACAGCAACACTAAGGAATGACAAACTGGTCTTCATACCAATGTATTTTAGCTCTAGAGTACAGAAATTAAAGCTACAAGATGTACCTCCAGAAGTAAATATTTGCTGGTTGGTGACTGCTGTCCTCTGAAACATAAACTGAGTCAAGGGATGGAGAGATTAATCCGAGGAAATTGGGAAAATGTGGAATCCATCCTGGATTTAATTAATCTGCTGGACAGCTTATACATGGCTGTTGTGGGCAGAAAGCCATGGTGTCGTTTGTGTGGCGGCAAACCATTTCAAGACTTTCTGTCCACAGCAAAATATGAAAGAAGAGAGATTCGCCCCATCTTAACCACCTCTGCTGACACCATCACCATGGCAGTAACAACAGCAAAAAAACCCCAGCAGCATGTGGCCTCTGCAGTGATAAAAAGCAATGGCAATGCTAAAAACAACAGCCATGAAACCAGAAACAACATTAGGAAGCAAGCTTCTTACCACACAGCCACTCCTACACCTATATATACAGATCGTTAGCCACTACACACATTTTTTTCTCTCCTTGTTTTTTTCTGTGTTCCTTTCTGTAGAAGAGCGTAGGCTCGAAACGTAAAAGACTTTTTCTATTCCTGAGCGTTATACTAATACATCTGTTTGTTTTCAACACCACCTGTCTTCGTCTTTTGTTTTTTTCGTAAACTCTCCCTATATATATATATATAATATCGGGAACGTGAAACTCCAAGTAACAGATTTTGTTATATTTCTGCTGCTTTTAAATAAAGCATATTACTCTACCTCTGGTATTTAAGTACTCTTTTTTCCACCTTGCTTCACATTTATGTGCTTACTCCAGTATATATATATACTCACTGCATGGCACCTTGAGCAAGTGTCTTCTACTATAGCCTCGAGCCGACCAAAGCCTTGTGAGTGGATTTGGTAGACGGAAACTGAAAGAAGCCCTTCGTATATATGTATATATATATATGTATGTGTGTGTATATGTTTGTGTGTCTGTATTTGTCCCCCTGGCATTGCTTGACAACCGATGCTGGTGTGTTTATGTCCCCGTCACTTAGCGGTTCGGCAAAAGTGACCGATAGAATAAGTACTGGGCTTACAAAGAATAAATCCCGGGGTCGATTTTCTCGACTAAAGGCGGTGCTCCAGCATGGCCGCAGTCAAATGACTGAAACAAGTAAAAGAGATAGATAGATATACTGTGGCTTTGTGACTGTTTGTCCCCCATCACTGCTTGATAACTGGTACTGGTGTATTTACATTCACGTGACTTAGCAGTTCGGTAAAAGAGGCCAATAAAAAAGAACTGGTGTTGATTTGATCAATTAAAA